>NW_026623089.1:3282500-3492500 GCF_023065955.2 Ursus arctos | reverse complement strand
CTAGAGTAATTACAGTAACTGCCATTCATTCCTGTTCTGTTGCCCTGATTAATCTAGAGTCACCAGAATAACCCGGCTATTAAGGTTTAGTCATGTTAGGGAACATACGGCAAAGTGACAACTTGTCATGTTGGCCTTATCAATGCCGCACGTTTCCCGAGTCCTGGATCCAATTTTCACAATGTTTCCAAGTACTTAACTTGAGCTGGTAAAGAGGGGCAGCCCTTGAAGTCCACCGAGTGAGCAGTTCCTAAATTTGTTTTTCCCTTTAACTGTGGCAAAACTATGCAGCTCTTTGGGGTTAGTTTGCCCATTTGACCCCAGACAAGTGTGGTTTGTGAAAGCCCTTCGAGAAAATCCCGAGACTCTCCAAAGGGGATGAGCAGGTCACCGGGCGGTCACCATCATCTTGTTTCTCACGCGGGGGATTTTCAGTTTCTTGGATCAGCATCAGAGTGGGGCATTGCATCGGTTCTAGCACCTTCTGGGAAGATGACTTTGAGGGAGAAGGCTCTAAATTGTGTGAAGAATACCAGGCCAGACGCACGCATGCACACACGCACACACACGCACACACACATGCATGCACGCACACGCATACACACAGGCACACACACGCGCGCACACATGCATGCACGCACACGCACACACACATGCATGCACGCACACGCACACACACGCATACACACACAGGCACACACGCACACACATGCACATACACGTGTGTCACCAACAGAGATGATGGTTAGGGACAACACAAACATGACAGTGACGTCAGAACTCACTCTAACACTTGGACACGCAAAGGGGTTCTTCCTCTTCCTTATTTTCCATGATTTGGAGTGCTTTTCTGGGTTTTAAGAAACTATAATTGTACCTATTGTGCTAAGTTTGGAAAGATGTAAAACCAAATAACCTAGAAAAACTTATCATTGAGAGCTGACAGTCTGTGCAATTTTGCTGGCGAGAAATCACGGAAGTAAGAGAAAATAAGTACAGCGTGAGACTCATACCTGCCGAAGTGGAAGTCACTGTAAAAGATTCGACACCTGGGTGAGCCCTGTTTTCCTGACTCCACATTCTGCTTCTCGCTGCAGTGAGGGCTTCCCAGTGTGGCCTGTGGCGCGAAGTGCCCGATGAGTCATGAGGCAGATCCGAGTGAGGAGGCAGACCTCTCGGCTCCAGAGCTGGGGCTGGCAGCCCAAGGGGAGATAAGCTGGCATTCAGGATATCCTCCCCATCACGGGAGAGGTGCCGCCAAGGCCTGCTGCCACTGGGGACCCGGCGCTGGAGCGGGGCGGCCGCAGGGAGGGGGCAGAAGAGGACCACAGGAGTCCAGAAGCATCTCCAGTTTCTCTAGCACAGCCTGGAAGCTCTGCACTCCCTTGCCTGTCCCATATCAATCAGTAGCCAGGCACTGCTGGCACTCCAAAGGGTAGACAGGTCAGCCATGGCGGGCATGGCTTGGAACCAAAGATGGAAAAGGGCGGGCGGGGAAACGGAGCAGGCTGACGGCCACGCACATCTTTAGAAGAACGTGGAGTGAGGGGGACCCCTGGGTCAAAAAGCACAACAGCACAGTCCCTGTTTACCATTTAATTAAAGGACTTTGTTTATTTGAGCCGTTCCAGGCTGACAGGAAATACAGAGCACAAGGTACCCAGAGACCGCACAGGACTTCTCCTTCCCACACCCCCTCCCCCCCTTCCACCATCTTGCTTCAGCGTGGTATTGTTGTTACAGGTGATCAGCCAATATTGGTTCATTATCATTAACCAAAGCCCATAGCTTACATGAGATCCACTCTTGTGTTGCACATTCCATGGGTTTTGACAAATGCATGATGTCATGTATCCGTCATCACAGTGTCCTACAGCACCGCTCCACCGAGCCATCCCCTCCCCTCGCCCCGCCCCAGCAAGCCCCAGCAAGCCCTGATGATAACTGGTTTAGCAACGCCCCCTTCAAATGCCTACCAGGTACCAAGGGCATTCTGAGAGCGTTAGTTATTCCGATCGGCTGAGAACCTATGAGAAGGTATTCTTCTAATCCTCACCCTACAGATGACACTGGAGCACAGAGAGTGTGTGACTCGCCCCAAGTCACACGGCCGGTGAGAGGCTGTGACGAGACCGCCATCTGGCCCTGAGTCCTCACTCTTCCCGCTCCTGCAGCAGGGGGCACGTGTTCCCTGTGTGCTGGGTCTGAGGGTGGGGAGGGGCAGGAGAGAGACAGTCCTGTGCTTGCTGTCCACATTTAAAGGTGTCAGTTTAAAAATGTTTTGTATTCACGCTGTTCGACAAGGCACATCACAAATCATAATGCCTGTCGTCCATCAACAGCTTCTTCCGTGAGCCGGACCCAATGCCACCAGGTCTCAAAACCGCAGCTGTTTGCTGAGCACTTGCTATGCTCTGGACCTCTGCAAGCACTGGGCATGGATCATGTTATGGAACCCTCCAAGAGCCCAAGGAAGGGACACTCGTATGCCTCTGGGCATGGGAGGAGGCCTGTGCATGGAGTGCTTCGGTAATCTGCCCCGTCGGAGCATCTCGTGGACGGAGCGTTAGAGCTTGAACCCGGAGACCTGGCTTCTGCCCATGCTCTGTTTTGTTTGCTGTGCTCTGTCCGGACTAAACTGCCCAGAAGTGATTCCAGGTTTGGGCCCTAATGACTTGTGCAGGTCATTCAACATCTCTGGGCCACGTCTGCTCCAGGTTTCTGTGGGTTCTTCCAACCCCAGTCTTCTTGCAGTCGGCTCTTCTGAAATATCCCCGTGCGCATAAAACACATGCGTTATACAAATCCATCCCAAACTGAAAATGTTGGTTCTTCTCCAGGAAACATCCTGGGGTCTGACCTTCTCGCTGCCTGCCCTGGCACGTCTCAGGTCCCTCGGCTTGCTGCTGCCATCGGGCGCGGGGGGAGGCTGACGCAGGCTGGGCCTCCTCTAGAAGTGCCATCAGGGAGGACCAGGTGGGGATGCAGTGGGAGGGGGGCGGCAGAGCACAAGGACTCACCCCAGTGCCACAAATGGCCAAGTCGAGGAATGCGAGAATTCTTTCCAGGAGGGCATCCCGCGGGCTCCAGGCCCCGTCAGCTGCTTGCACGGTGATTTATGGGCCTTGGGCTTGTTTGCTGAGGACCAGGAGGAAGCTGGTGCTGCCGTCCCAGCTGGCTTCCTCCCCTGTTGGATGAAGGCCTCTGTCAGCCTGTTTGTAAAATGGCCAGATCCTCCTAAAGAATGGGGGCCCTGCAGGCTTGCTCCCAGGCCTGTGGTCTCCTCGGGAGGCCTGTTCGGGAGGCCACCCAGCACTCGTGAGTCTCAGCTTCAGGCCTGTTTGCAAGGCCAATCAATGTGCCCCCTCACTCCCCCCATCCCAGCCTCTCAGCCGGCATTTTGCCCCGTCATTGTGTTTTCTCCATGGAGCCGCTCCCCTTAGAGATGGCAGTGAGAGACAGCTGTCGTCCAACACGCAGAGGCCCCCAGTGCTCAGAGGACCCAGCCCAAGTGGGCTGGGACCAAAGGAGGGGAGTGGTGCTCAGGACACAGGCGGGAAGGGCACGATCGGGAAGGTGTTTCATAAACCTTTTCTGGCATGGACAGTCAGCAGAAAGAGGAACGGGCTGCCCCCACATCACAGATCGGCCATCCATCCCTCCTCGCACATTCTTTGAGACACACTTTGCCAGGCACTGCACTAGTTTCTAAGCAGAGAGTGACGAGGAAGCAAAGGGAGTAGGCGTGTGAGTGGCCACGATATGCTGATGCGTATAATGCGTGGGGTGCGCCGGGTAAAAGGGAGGCCCCTCCTCCCATCCGAGGCCACCACTTCGGGAAGGACTCTCCAGATGTGGTCTACCAGCTACTAGTGTCCCATGAAACGCTACGAGGGAAGGTAAGGTTTCTGTGATGCAGCAAGTTTTCAACCACAGTATAAACAGGTCCAGCGCTGTCAGGCACACGGCTCCTCTGGGGTCCATGTGCTGGTGTCGCCAGGGAATGCCAGGACCAGCTGCTGCAGCCCTGAGGCCACAAGCCCCACGTTTTCAAAGGACACAGCCAAGGGTTATTCCATGGTGCACACATGGGAAGCTCTCCGTCACTGGTAGGGCCTGCCACTCCCACTCCCCATCCGACCCCGTCCCTCCCCTCTCCCAGGTCCCCTGCAGAACGTTCTCCGCAGTTCGACCAAAAGGCAGTTTTGCAGAGCTTCTGACAAATATATTCCATCCTGACCGCTCAGAGAGATGCCCAATGCTCTGTAGACAGCAGGACCATGTATGTCTAACATCCATTATAACCATCTTGTGGACCAAACAGCTTTTAATTTGATGTAAAAACAAAATGACACAACCTCTTCATCTTCTGTTTTCTTATCGAAAACTTGAAGATCCTGTTACGACGTCCTTCACAGAACAGTGATGATAGGTATATTCAGGGTTGCCAGAAAATAAGTAGTGCCCAGGTGAAAACAGACTTTCAGATACACAACAAATAGCTTTTTAGTGTGAGTGTGTCCAAATATTGTGTGGGACATACTGATGCTGAAAAAGTTATTGTGTATCTGAAATTCAGATGTAACTGGGCATCCTGGACTTGCCTTTGCTAAATGTGGCTCCCTGATGAGATTATGCAAAGCACTCGGCACGGTGCCTGCTTGGCTTGCGGATGGTCCCCAGGATGGGTATTAAGGAGGGCGCATATTGCATGGTGCACTGGGTGTCATGCGCAAGTAATGAATCATGGAACTTTACATCAAAAACTAGGGATGTACTGTATGACAACTAACATAATATAATAAAAAAATTATTATTAAAAAAAAAAAGGATGGGTGCTACAATGACATCTGCTTACAGGCCCATCTCTGCTCCTGGATCACGAGTTCCTTGAGGGAGAGAAACCTCCTGTTTTCCACTCTGATTCCTCAGCACTGAGGTCAGTAGCCAGAATGTGGTCTATGTCCAGCACATTCCGAATTACATGGCCATTCAGTGCTTTTCTGAAGGACAAGTGCACCTAGAGGTGACCCTCTCTCCACATAATCCCCCTTCCCTTTCCCTCTGGCACCTCCCCATACCCTCAGTGGTTTGTGCACCTGCTACTAGCCCAGCTAAGACTCGTGGTGCCCCCCCAGCGCCTGGGCATCTTGCCGCACATGGGGTAGAAGGGGCAGATCATGGGGCGCCTGGGTGGCACAGCGGTTAAGCGTCTGCCTTCGGCTCAGGGCGTGATCCCGGTGTTGTGGGATCGAGCCCCACATCAGGCTCCTCCGCTATAAGCCTGCTTCTTCCTCTCCCACTCCCCCTGCTTGTGTTCCCTCTCTCACTGGCTGTCTCTGTCTCTGTCGAATAAATAAATAAAAAAATCTTTAAAAAAAAGAAGGGGCAGATCAGAGACCGGGTGGTGGGCTAAGGTCGGAGGTGTCAGCATGGCTGCGTGCTGGGGGATGAAGAGGGCTTCCCTCGGGGTCAGTAAAGGGGTGAGGGGGCATCTGCAGCCAAGAAAGGGGCTGGAGCCGAAGTACAGAGGAGGGAAGAGTGGCTGGGGCACCACACTGAAGGGAGGTTGGGGGGTGAGCTTCTTGGGGCAGCTGCCACAGGGTACTACACATGGGGGGGGGGGGCTTACAACAACAGGAATTATTCTCGCACTGTTCTGGAGGCCAGAATTCTGAAACTGAGGTGTGGGCGGGACTGTGCTCCCACCAGAGGCTCCAGGGGAGAACTTTCCTGCCCCTCCATCTTCTGGCAGCTGCCAGCGCTCCTCAGCTTGTGGCCACATCCCTCGGATCTCCACCCCCATCTTGGCAGGGCCGTTGCCCCTTCCCTCTGCTTCCCTTCTCAGGACGGCAGCCCCTGAGCTCCGAAGCCACCTTCCCCCCAGGTGATCTCATCTCGAGGTGAACAAGTACATGAAAATCAGCCGCGGAGCAGCTCCCATGCTCAGTCCTGGGCACCGAAGTGATGAACGAGACGGCACCCGCCCTGGAGAAGCTCACATTTTACCAGGTGAAATGGACAAATGAAGACAATGTTTCAGTATAATTAGTATATATATATATATATATATATATATACACACACACACACACACACGTGCATGTATATATACATATATACACTAATTATACACTAATTATACATATATACGTATATATGTGTATATATACGTATATATTAGTATGTATATATAATTATATATATATATATGTATGTATATATGTACATGCAAAAAGGAACATAGGGTGGGCAGCCCTCCTGAAGGTTCAGGGAAGTTTCCGGAACTGGTTAACCCAGCAGATGCTGAGAAGTGGAACCAATGGCCAGAGAAAACCCCACTCCAGGAGGCAAGAGGCTGGCTTCTCTCTCTCTCTCCTGTCCAGGTCCCTGGGGAAGGCGACATACAGCGGAACTGGCCTAACTGATCGCATGCCAGCAAACTTCTGGTTCCAAGAGGCTGAGGCCGCCTGCTCGCAGCTGCACGGAGGGGCCTGTCCTACTTGTATCCCCACCTGGGCTCCCAGGAAGGCACCTGTTTCTAAAGGCTCAGGTCGCACGCGTTCTGCTGGAGCGTGACTCTCATTAAGAGAGCCGGCTGCGTCACGCGGGGCAGTGCTAATTGGATGTGGTTGAAAGCCCAGGAGGGGAAGTAGAGACAGTCACTGACCTGTGCACACAACTGGTGATGCCGTGCTGTGGCTTCCCTGCTCTCCTCACTCCTCTCGCTGAGGCAGACAATGGCTATTCCTGTTCTTGGATCAACTAGGACACCTGCCTGTGAAGGGGCTGGGAAGAACGCAGCCCCCATGTTCCTGGGACTCCAAGCGGGGGAGAGAACACTCAAGCGGGTCCATACGTTACGCGACATCTTCAGGCAAGAGAACCCTGAAAATACTCTCAGATATGCACAGCCGTGGCACGGGCTCAGACCGCAGCCTACGGCACCTTCCTGTTGGCTGCTAGACAGCTGGCGTTCAGGGTTATGTGTCAGTAACAGAAGGAATTATCTGGTGCGTTTACAGAAGGGGATTTCACGTGTGCAGAGCCTTTCTTTCCACCCCACAATTAGAAAGAAGGCATAGAAGAACGAAATGCTCGCTAGTTAGAGACAGAGGAGTGAGGGCAAGGCATCTGTGTGTGCGTGTGTGTGTGTGTGCACACGCATCTGTGGTGTGTGCATGAGGTTGTGTGCACACAGGCAGTGCTTGCGTACGTGTGCGTGTGTGGCCGTGTGCACACCTGTCCTCGTGTGTGTGTGGGAGGTCTCCCCATGGACACTGAGTGTTTCTAGAGAGACGCCCCGGGACACAGGATCCTGTAGCTGCTTGGGCAGCGGCTGAGTTCCTCCACAGGGATGTTCTCTGACCTCGGCCCAGAAGTCAGAATTTGTGAGGTAGATTGGGAATGGAAAGGTGCAGACAGCAGGTGCCCCCCTGAGCTCTGCAGGGCCTTCATGCATCTGGGCTCGAACTCCTGCTTTGGGCCAGACCCCCTGATTATCTGGAAGCCCCCAAGTGTGACTGTGATGCCATCTCTGGACGGGGCCCCCGGGCTCCTAACCCATGGCTCGTGTCCCTTTCCTTATGCTACCTTCCTGAGAAGGGACTCACCCATGGGACCTATGTCCCTGCTCCCAGTCTCCGGGAATCACAGTGTTTCTCTTGCTTAAAAAGAGAAATCCTGGACCCACTCCCACTCGGGCCTGTGGCGACCAGAGCAAGAGAGACAGAGCAAGGCAGAGGCCAGGCCAGATGGCCCTCTCAGGAGCCCTTGTGTGCACCGCACGCTCAGAGCCCGGACACGGAGGATCCAACCGCGCTCGGGGAGGGCGAGCGCCAAGGTCTGCAGGGCCTCTCAGCCAGCAACAGCGCACGGAGGCAGCCGGACAGGCGGGCTGCCCCTGCTGCTGGTTTTCTGCTGCTTCCTCCTCACATCATTTTGTGCAAATCACTACAGCGCATGGCTTGATCTGCAGTGGCCTTTCCTCCAGACACACCTCGAGGAGGGTCAGGGTCTCTTTGGACAGGGGATCAGGAGATGGCTTATTGAAAGTTCTAGAAACAACACCCAAATAAAGAGGAAGCTTGGAGGTGGTCTTCTGCCATCCTCTAGAAGGAATGTTCCCATCTGAAGAAGGACCGAATCAATGACAGGAAATTCACATCTTTGAAAAGCCCTTGAGAAGACATTGGGTATCTATGTGACCAGAGTTCTTGAAGCTGAGACCTTTCCAAGGACAAGAGTGGCTGTTTGTTGTTTGGAGGGAGAGACAGCGCCAATGTCATGTCTGTGGTGACAGTGGGGTGTAGTCCTGCTCAGGGACCAGATCCAAGAAACCCACACCCTGCACTGCAGCCCTGGGGCTGGGACAGGGGAACATGTCCAGGGGAGAGAAAGGTCTTCACTTCGTGGCCCAGCCAGCCTGCTCCGCCCAAGCATAGCCTGGACCCTGGCTCGGGTCTCTCGGTACCTTAGAGAGGTGTGTGCTTGATTGTCCACACCTGCATCAAGTGTGTCACCAGGGGAAAGAAGGTCCGGCCCCAGGAGCTCCATCTGTGTGTGCCTCACAAATGCTTTGACCTGCCCATTCTCTGCAGAAATTCGGGAACACGGTACTGGCTGCACCAGCCCATCGCCGAGTGCATGTGGCCTGTGAACTGTTTTCTGTTTTTATAGAATGAATTCCAGGGATTCCTAACGTCATGTGCTCATCACAGGAAACCAGAATGACAGCTCTCCAGGCTGGCTGCTGTCCATACACTTGCACAGACCCTGAGTGTGAGAATGGCAAACGGTGGCAACAGGCAGCATCCCACGAGTTCGAGGCCACCAAAACAAGGAGCTTGATGCAACAGTAGTTACGAGCTCCCGAGCCGGTCTGACTTTCAGGATCACCCTCAGGGTCCGGGAGACGTGGGTGCAGAGGAAGCAAGTTCTTCCAGCTCCCTTTCCTGGACGAGCCTGATTTTGGCATTCAGCAGACTGACTAACTTTCCTGTGCGAGAGTGCCCGTGAACGGACTCACTTTGTCATCTGCCTCTGGGTCCCCTTTCTACACCTCGGTTTACCATGAGCAATGTACTAATAACACTGGCGTTTGTATAACGCTCTACGGTGTGTACCTATTTCTGCATGCATCCTTCTCTCACCCCCCAAACGTGGGAAGTATGATGGGTCTCTGCTTTTCCAGGTGAAGAAACTGAGGCTCTATCCACATTCCCGGACTTAGCAAAGTCCTAGAGTGGACTGAGCAGGTGTCCCAAGGCCGGGTCTTCCAGCCCCTTGCTCAGGGTTCCTGCCACTCCGCCCGGTGCACCCAGTTTGGTCCCTTTGCCGAATTATTGTGTAGTGAGGCTTCCCCAAGCCCCCGGTGTTACTGTTCGAGGAGCCACCCATGTGGAGTTCTAGGCTGAGCAGAGCAGGAGTGGGCAGCCTGGAGCCCCCTAATTCTGGCGTCCCGGGGGAGAGAGGTAACCCGCTAGCTCTGGGCCTCTGCAAAGGGCTCCCATGCCAGGAGCTTCGGAACACAGACCTGGACAGCATTCACTTGGAAACCAGAGCTTTTGCCCCTGCTCTGCTTAAATGCTCTCAGGATACCATCCTCCACAGCACACATTCAACCCAGCAGTCCCAGCCGACACGTGGCAAGAGATTCTTCTAGAACCAGAAGAGGAAGACAGAACAGACAGGGCCTCGTGCTTCCCTCCTAGAGCTCGTGACCGAGGAGGGCACACGCATCTTGCACGGGACCTCTCCTGATGTTCCAGGGAAGAGAAGCACCTCCCCTCATGCTTCGCCTTCAAGAAGCGAATCCCCTGTGCAGGAGCAGCTAATAATGACCGAGGCCCTGGGACAACCTAGCTCCAGGGGGACGGTGGGAAGCTACAGGCGGCTGCGGAAGACGGTAATACAGGGTGAGGGCCGGAGCAAGAAGATGCTTCAAGATTCTCCCGAAAACCCTGAGGCCCCCTGACAGAAAGGGGCCAAGCTCCTGGGTTTCCAAAGGTTCTGCTAGCCCCCCAAAGCCTCTCTATCATATCCCCAGTTCCTCCAATGAAGAAATTCATTCTGGCTGACAAGTGCTGCTGATGTGCATACGAATACCCCAAGAAGAGCTGAGAGGAGGAACCATTCCCACCTCAGAATGACTGTGCTCAGATTGCCCTGCTCGGACCGCAGGTCCTCCGACAGCCTTTTCTTACGTGTGTTCTGCTAAGTTCTTCATGCGGGAAATGCTCGTTGCAAAGACTGGACATTCCGTATGGCATGTCCCCTTCGTGGAGAGTTAGGCACGTGACATAGATCATCGAGCCCCCTAACTGCACAACTTCTCACAATCATATTAATTGTGTTCACCCAAAGTTTCTAAACTTACTTGACTCCATGACCATTTTTGCCAACAGACCGGTTAATATGGCTGGGGTTTGACAGCACCGCGGATGGGAGAGCTCTCCTCTGGGTCCCGTGAATGTTGAGTAAGAGCCTCCCCTCCTTGGAAAACCTGACCCTAGGAGGAGAGTTCCTTAGCGTGCCTTTCCAGGAACCAGGAGAGAACAAGGGGTGGCAGGCTAATAGCCAAGTCTCCGGCCACAGCAGCAGGCTCTTTGCACCAGGACTCCCTGCAGGGAGGACAGATTTCCTCCCTGATGCCCCAGGGCTGCCCCTGCGTGCCCATCCACTGAGGATCTCTTCCTACTCAGCATTTCTGTTCTTTGTTGTCTCCAGCACCAGAATAGCCACCCAGATGACCACAGACACACACACACACACACACACACACACACACACACACACACGCAGCTTCTGTGATAAAGCACCCAAACTGCTTGTGTCATCCAGAGGCTTCCCTCCCTGAACCCCACGCCCTCTGCTTCTATCTCCTTCCTGGTCCTCTAACACAAGGACACAGCAACCCCCACAGCCCAGCTAGACCCCAGGCATCCCACTTGCCCCCCAGAGAGCCTCCTCTGGTCCAGGCACAAGCAGAGTGAGGGTTGGTTGAAGGTGAATTAACAGAACTGAAGTTTGCTTTGGGGCTGACCAGAGAGAAGGAAACCGTCATGAAGCAGAACTTAAGTTTGAGGTCTCGGTATGACTTTCATACGAGTACATCTGAATTTTTTTTAGGTCCAAAATATTTGCAGTGAAGCTCTCTCATTACCAAATTAAACAGATACGCCTCTCATTTCATACAATAGGCATGTTCCTAGGAAACTACATGAGAAGGGAATTTTTAAAAATCAAATTATATTTTCCAAAGTACTTGGAGAGCTTTCTATTTAAAAGAATCCCACAAGGAATCCTCTCTCAGAATGAAGAATCCTATTGTAATGCAAATGATCACCTCCTAATTTATCTGTTTTCTAAATTTAAATAAACTCCAGTTTATTCGGAATGGTCAAAGAGCGGGGTCTTGTGGCTAATTGAATATTCATGTTAATCTGGACCCACATACTTACCATGTGTTGATCACCAATTTTCACGAAACAAGATTATAATAAAATACAATAAAATACACGTAACAATGAAATGATGCTGAACCTAATTACTTTTTCTTTGATGATTCAAAAGCTTTCAGCACCTCAAAGTGCCAGGCAGTCATGGGGTCTGCTCATCCTTTATCCCAGCACAGACCTGAGTTTGGAGAAGGGGATTAGGCTGAAGCGTGCTCATCCCAGACAGGTCCTGGGAGTTTCATTTTGGACATAGGTCCTTTGAATCTTTTCTTTTTTCTTTTTCTTTCTTTTTTTCTTGGCATTCTTCTCTATTTCAAAGAAAAACAAAAACAAAACAAAACAAAAACAAACAAAAGAAAAACCAAAACAACGCAATAAAGCCAGACTTCAGAGTATATATTTTTTTCATGTCCTGGAAATGCACCGTCTCCACCTCCGGTTGTTTTAATACGCAGCTGACAACATGGGCACAGGTAGGCCCCCTTTCAGAAAGCCAGTCAAACTCAGAAAAATAAAGCAAGATTCAGCTGTTCTTCTCTGCTGGCTATCTAATGAGGTGTGGGAAAGGCCAACAATCTGGGTATGCCACGCTTACAGACGGCGCCTTCCCTAGGAATAGATGGTGATCTTCATTTCAAATAATGATGAAGGAAATGATTCGTTTCAAAAGCAAAGTGCACAGTATCCATCCCCCAACCCCAGAACAAAGTCTTATCCCTTCACTTCTTTTCAAATACCCTTCTCTCCACGCCGCGGGCTTGAACTTGTTAAGCGCACTCCAGCCCAACTTCTTGATGCTTTAAAAACGCATTCACTTCCCTGTGGTTTGTTAGTACTGCTTTTCCAAGGAGTCCTGCAACCATATATTCCTATTTAAGCAAATAAGGTTAGCTACCTTTTGCCATTCACAATTCAACAGTCCTCCTAAATTAATTTTTCCGAAAGTAATTCAAATAAAAGCTTGGTTGCCACTACTCTTTTCTGAGCCACAAGATTGAATAAGGCATCTGAATAAAAATGTGTATTACAGCCTTCTTTAATATTTAAGCATGACATTCATTGATTTGTTTCTTGTTTTCTGCAAACCTTGACAACATGATAAAATAAATCATAAGAACAAAATATAGTGGTAACATCTTTTATGGACTTCACATAGTCATCAATCTCAAGCTGTGAGTGAATTATCAGTACAGCAAAAAGATCTATGTTTTAAGAGCTCCAATAGCACACTAGCTGGAGCTTTTTCACAAGCAAACTCAAGGCAAGTGACTGATAAGCATCATTATTATTTTCTGAGAGTCTGGTTTATGGTGTGTTGCGGAGGTGTTGGCATATATGTTTCGGAAGCAAAGGTTTGATCAATTCTAAGTAGACATCTACTAACATATAAAAAATATAACAAGGCTTCCTGCTGAGCGGTGTTGTACCCACCACCCCATGTCAGCGTGACAAGCCCTGCACTGTGTTTCTGATTATATTTGATGCAGAATTAACCTTTCTTAACGTAATACGCGATGTATGGAACACGGATGAAACACTGGCTATGTGCACACACTCCCCATTTTATTTGTGCTTTGATTTTTAGCGGCATCATGGCAAATACAAAAAAGAATAAAAAATAAAAAGCTTGAATTATCGTATAATTGCAACCTCACAAACATACCGAAGACAACATAGCTGGGGAACAACGTGCTGTCCCAAAGGTGATCTAAGCTGGGGCGGATGCTAGAAAGAGTTTGGGATAATGGGAGAGTCTGGAGCGTGTTAACCAAAAGCACTGAAAAGTTGTTTTCAAAACCATCCATGCAACCACGGTGAGATTGTGTCCACACCACGTGCTCTTAGAGACACAGAAATCTTGGCCCACGTGCAGCCATTTGTGAACCTGGCGTGGAGCGTGTGGGCATTTGGAAACATCTGAACGTGTGCACGCCCCGAGCTGCCTTGTTCTTTCGGCGTCATGTTCAAGCAACCCGAGTGATATTTTCTTAAAAGAAAATAAATAAATAAAAAGCCACCATTTCTTCCCTGTGAATGCTGGCCCTCAGCGGGGCTTAAAGTTTGACGGGAAAATCACCCACAAGGAAAGTGTTGGCCGCATCAAATCCAGTTGTGACAAAATGCAACAAGGGGATTATTCAGCGCGATTCCCCAAATCGTTATCAGCATTTCCTCCCACGCGTGTCACCGTCGTGGAATCGCAGAGGAATAATCTACAAATCGGAAACGACATTCCGGAAAACTCAACAGCTTTGGTGGTTTTACCGGAGCTTTCTATCTGGAAAATGGGTGAATGAAAGCTTGCGAGGTGGGAAGCTTCAGTCTTGGGATTGCCGGAGTAAATATTAAGATGTTTTCTGACAAGCGGAATATATGTGGTTTCCCACAAAGTCCCACAGTGCTTTGCACTCCATAAATATCACTCCTCTTCCCTTTCAACTTGAGCTCCATGAAATATGATGCCACGGTCCACTAAAGCACAGCTGCACTTTCATTGGTCTGGAGTCTCGGGCATTCCCTCATTTACATAGGGGGACACTATTCATCACCCTCGTAATTAATCCAAGGCAATTACACCAGTCTGAAGGACCTCCGCTCCTAGGCCGGGTGCATTATTACCACCTACTCTTGGTAAAATTAGGCTCGCTCTCCCTCTAGCTGAGTCACATGGTGGCTTTTTCTCTCCTTTCTTTCTGTTATTCCAACCAATTAAAGTCACTATGATTTTCTTTACTCGGCCTAAGAGAAATACCATCAGTATTATTGCTGGTTTGACATTTTGGTTTTCCATTTGTTAAATTTTATTAGCAATATTGGAAATGTGAATTACTGTATCCTCACGGCCACAATGCTCTTTGGAGGAGTTCACGCGCTGTCGGTGGTGCTAAATACACCCGCTGTAAACCTCTCAGGGTCCGCACTTCATTTGGGACTGCTCGGGGACAACCGGATAGGCGATGGGGAGAGAAATCATGGCCAGTGCAGAATACCACTAGTAGCACCAAAGAAATGTAGCGTGTGGGATGGCCCAGGGACAGCCCAGCCTGAATGGCTGCTTCACGGAGGGTCCCCGATTGTCAGGGTCGTACACAACAAAGCACCTGCCTGTTCGAGCCCACTCTTGTTGCAAAAACTCTAATAACCGCGTGGGGAGAGCCTTTGCTGAACTGGCTGATAAACCAAACACAGGGGTCAAGTTACCTATAAACTCACATCAGATTGTATTTAATCCTTTTCTGTTTCTAAATCAAAACACCAGGAGATAGCAGGAGGGATGGGGCACACTTGCATGAAGGGATGTAGGAAAAACTTGCTAACCGGTTCCCAACACGCACAGCGCCCATGGTGCCACCAAAGCACACCCAAAGCACACCACGCAGACACTGAACTGGAGACGGCTGCTTTACCGAGTCCCAGAGCCTCCCCAAACAGACTTACAGCTCAGTCATGTATTTTCCTGGGATACCTAATTAACCTCCTTGAGTTGTAATTAACTTACTGAGTTCGGCTTGGGTGGTAGTGTTAGTTATATTACACTAGGGAATAGATCATTAAAAATAATCTAGAATGTTGGCTCCATGAGGGCATGGACTGTGTCTATCACTTCCCTTATATGTCCGCAGTATGGAGGAGAATGTCTGGTATACAGTAGGTACTCAATAAATAGCTGCTGAATGAATAAACCCATCAGCCACCTGCACCAGGGGCAGCTCTGCTGTGCTCAGTCAATATACCTGGATGTGCTTTCTGGCTTTGAGCTTCTCTGCCTCTGTTTCCTCATCTATAAAATGGGGATATTAACAGTTCCTGCTTCAAAGGGCCACTCTTGGATTAAATAATTATGTATGGAAGTAGTGTGTGTCTATGTCCACACACCTACCCACATATGCCCCCATGCGTGCAGAGAGACAGACACACAGGTGGAGGGGTAGAAGAGAGAAAATAGCACATCGTCTGCTCTGTGCTGTGAGCATAGCTGCTCTCAGAAAAAAGGACACTATTATTAATCTTATTTTGGGTTAGCATTGATCACATCTGGTTCATATGCCTCACTGAGCTGATCCAGCCTTGAATACACCTTAAGATCCAAAGGAGGTCAATTCTTCTATTTCTGGAAAAGTCATGAAGGAAATCCAGGGTTTGGAACAAGCCGGTGTGTTTCCAGGAGTCCCCTGTCACTTACTGTTTGGTGCCGTTGTGCCGTTAGCTCCATCTATACTGATGAGCACCTGCGAGGAGCACTGATTTCACAGCGAAAAAAAAAAAAAAAATCTATGCAAACCATTAATCCTGTGTGTAAATGATACATTAGGAGTTTTTTTCTATCTGAATACTAATATATAATTCTTGCAGAAAACGCACCACCTGACTCATGCGATGGTCTGAAAAATATTCCATAATATTGCATCAATATTCATTTAATAAAGGAGGAAGTTTGCATTGCTTATGGTATTTCTGTTTGGTTCCCTCAGCTTTCAGACACGATACAGAAGAGTTGGTCCAGCAACATCTCTGCCTTGTCAGTCATTCAATTAAGCAAGAAAGCTTGCTATTCATTTTATTTCTGTATATGTTAATGTTAAAAACTAATAGAAAACAGCTAGTAAATTGTCCCCTGCATATATTGGACACAGCAACAATTACTCTGGCAGAGAAGATATAATAAAAGAGGAAATTTTAATAGTATCCTTATTCCATTTATTCTCTTGGGCTTCTGTTTCAAGGTACTGTAGAAATTAACAATTATTTCTTCTCATTGTTTTGATGATCTTTTTCCATTATGCTCCTACCCGACTTAAAATAAAAATAATTTAAACTTACATTTTTTTATTCAATTTTATTGTGCCCTGAGATTTACATGCCAGGCGTGAGGAAGAACCGAGGAAAATCGGAAAGCAACGCAGAGCTTTCCCTTCTTGTTCCTCCGACGACTCGTTGAGGCCATGCTAGTCATTAGCGCGACTCAGACGATCTTGATCTCAACTTGGAAATTCACATGATAAAAATAATTATCTTATACATCACTTTATTGACAAATATGTCTGTCTCGTACTTATGAATGTCTGTCATATGCTGTATCTAAATAGTTGATATAGCTTTGCTCTATAAAGCAATTAACTCAGTTTATATGGCAAATTGTCTAAGGATTTCTTCAGAATGCTTGGGGAAATCTAACAAACTAAAATATTCTCCAATTTATTGACATGCTACCATGTTGAAAAAGTGGGCCATCAATAACCCGCATTCGTTTGAAATCTGGGATCTTATTACAAGTCAGGGACTATGAGAGTCCTGGCTTGGCTGAAATAAAAAAAATAAGAAAAAAACAATTTTATCTTATAAAGAGCACATTTGTTCTTTGTTTTGGCAGAGGAAAATGTTGTCATGATGAATGGAAATGTGCAATCAAGATGATATTATTTAAAAACGGGAAGTTTTTCCCGGTGAAAATCGCATCAGAGACACCTCAGAGCCACTGGAGCATTTTTCAGTGTAAGCCACCTTCACTTTTCCATGGTGTCTCTCATCCTCTCCATGGAGACTTGGCAGTCCCCTGGCCCTGACAGGCATACGCCCAGGGCCATGTGACCCTCCCTCGTCCTTTTTCTGGGATGAAGGCCACAGAGCCATGTGTCTGTCCCGGTCCAAGAAGATGCACACACGGTCCTTTCAACGCACAGGGTGGTCTCCACATACAGACTGTTTTGTAAACGTGCTACTTTCTCACTGCTGCGTAGCAATCACCACAAAACAACACTCGCACTGTTTCCCTGGTCAGGAGTCCGGCCATGGCTTGGCGGAGTCCTGCTCAGGGTCTTGGATTGCAATGAAGGCATCAGCGTGGCTGTGTGTGGTCGTTGGCAGAATTCTGTTCCCCGTGCCTGTAGGACTGAGGTCCCCACTTTCTGGTTGGCTGTCAGCCGTGGGCTGTTCTGAGGTCACAGAGCCCGCCACCCCACGACAACGTTCTCCGGGACCCTCTATCATGGCGACTCACTCGCAGCCAGCAGGAAGCGCCCTTAAAATAGTTAAGGTCATTCATCAGATCACTCAGACCCACTCAAGGGAAGCTCCCTTGGATTCACTCAAGGTCAAGCTGATCTGAGCCTTGATTACACCTGCAAGGACCCTTCACCTTTACCAGAGACAAACACAGTCATGGGGGCCACATGCATCATGCCCACAGGCCCTGCCCATTTTCAGGGAGGGGACTTTTTTAGGGGGGGTGGACCCCAGGGGCATGGAATTTGGGGGATCAGCTTAGAATTCTGCCTACCAGAGTAAAAGTCCAGAATCTGAGCACTCTATGAACCTAGAAAAATTATCTCAAGCCTGGGCATTTTATCTATAATTTGCCTCGGATGCCTGGAATTCTCAGAGATATAAATAAATCCAAAGGCAATGACTGCTCGCTCCTGTTGTTTCTATCGCCACCGCTGGGAATAGTCTTAAATTATCTCATCTCCCATACTCCAGCTCCCCTTGAAACAAATCTTCGCTCAGATAATCGTGAAAAGCTACAGCAGAGTGCCCTTCATGGAGGGAGAAGGTCAGGAACCCTCAACCGGTGACGGGTGTCCAGGTCCGGCTGTGAATCTAGAAGCCCAGCTCCAAGATGGAAGAAGTGGGCGTGTGGTCCTGCGGGGCCAGGAGGAGGGACTGGCCCATCCTCGTTCTGCACCTGCACCGAATCACCTTGCCTGTCCATGAGTACCGAGGAACTCTCCGTTCTCAGCTTGGACCAAGTGACACAAACTTGAAATCTCACCTGCTTTAAGCGGCTCACTAGCCTTGGCCCATCGGTTTCTGCTTCCCGTCCTGCAGTCAGAGGGATGCCTCAGTCAGGCTGTCCCTGGCTAACCATTGTCTTCTAACAGATCTACCCCATCCCTTCTCTTGACTTGGGTACTGTCATTTCGGCCGTGTGATAGCCTGCAAAGGGCCTCCCAAAACATCCACATCCTATTCCCAGAACCTATGGCTAGGTCACCTAACATGGTAAAAGGGAGTTTGCTGTGTGATTTCATTGAGGATCCCAAGGTGGGGAGGCCCACCTGGATTACCCAGCCACAGTTCAATGCAATCATGCGGGGTCTTATTAGAAGGGGCAGGATCAGAACCAGGACTAGGACACGTGAAGAAGAAAGAGGATGCAGTGATTTGAGGGAGCCTGCACACGGAATGCAGGAGCCTCTAGAAGCTGGAAAAGGCAAGGAACGGATTCTCTCTGGGAGCCTCCCAAAGGAACCAGTCCAGCTCACACCCTGACTTTAGCCCAGTGAGACTGATTTTAGGCTTCTGACCTCCAGAACGGTAAGACAATAAATTTACTTTGATTTAAACTCCTACATTTGTAGTCATCTGTTACAGCAGCAGCAGGAAGCGATGAAGGTAAGGACGGTGTCTCCGTCAGCAGCTCCAGGTGGCTGAGACTCCACCTCTCTGCCCACGCTGTACTGGTGTAAGCTGCGCTTGGCTCTTCAACTGGGCCTTCTTCTTAAAGCCCCACGACACACTGATACTAGATCTGGAACAAAAACCGGTCTCCCAAGAGGCAAGAGTGCCAGCTAAGCCTTGAGACTGGATAATTCCTGCACTGGCCCGATGGGCCCCTTGAACATCAGAGGGCGAAAGACATGTTGTTGGCATCTTGGCCAACATCAGAGCCTGTTTGTCCCTACTCCTGCTTGGGGGTGGGGGGGAATGATTTCATGTGGTGTTTGAATTTTTCTAGAGGAAAATGTACCTGTCAGTTTCATCTACCTTAAATAACGCATTAAAAAAAAAAAAAACAGAAAAATTGGGGTGCCATTATTTCATTTCATAATTCAGTCAGGAGTCATTGTTCAAGATAATAGAGACAAAAACAGAGGATTAGACGCATTATTTCAATTAACAAGGTAACGAATGTAAATAATATTGATGATGGTGGTATCAAACGTAAGAACAAGTTCGCGAGATTTGTGGAGACGACGTTGACATCTGGCTTCAGTAGGACAGTTATCACTGTTAAAGTATTAAGGTAGTTCCATTGAACTTGGTAAGTAGCCACTGCTCATGTCCCTTCCCTTCCCACCTCCCACCACTACCATGTAGCCTATCCCCTTCCACTGGATTGGATGCCCTCACATTCAGTAACTAAAGGGTTAACACGTGGCAGGCGGGCACCCGTGGAGCCCTACCCCAGCACCTTGACCAGCACATGTCAACTGGCTAATGCTGGTGGTACCAGTTGTCAAAGAGTTTCAATATCTCCCATGAGTATAAAGGCAAGTTTAATGCTTACCTCCTGCATTAAAGTATCAATATTACATAAATCTGATAAATCAAGTAATAGAGTTAAAAGCATATTATCAAAAATAATAAAGGCCAACCAGACCAGAAAGGACAAGCAAGTTATATCCAGGGAGGAGAATGGAGCAGGAGGGGCAGGATGGGAAGTTGCTGGTCTCCATTCTCAATGCTTCTGCACTATTTGATTCATTACCATATATTTTTTCCTCTATTAAAAAAATACTAAAATTAAATAAATGAAATGAAGTAAATTAGGCAATCCCCAACCTCCTTCAAGTTCTAGATATCACATTTGCCTGCCATTCCACCGACACTGCCATTATTCCTCACTGCAGGTTTACACCTGCCAAGCAAAGGTTTTGCATCTAGGAGGACTCCACTACTGACCACAACTATCTCTTTAGTCTTTCAACAAACAGTCTTTTATTCTTTTCTAGTGGTCTCTCCAGAGACAACACCATGCGCTCACCAGGTCATGTCATTTTCTGCTTCCAGGACATGGAGGAAGACTACATGTCCTGGGCTCCGTGCAGCTAGATTGGGGCCATGCTACTGGTTCCAGAAGTCGGGCTGTGGGCAGCTATGCTATGCGTCAATTCTCAGCCCAAACCTTTGCATGGTGAGAAATAAGCTTCTGGGTTTTGTTCTATCAGCAAAGCTTAACCCATCCTGACTAATACATGGTAAAAATAGAGCTATGCTCTGGTGTAACGTCTATGTCTTAGAAGTCATAGAAACTTTTAGATGGATTGAGTGTCTGCTCTGCCACCATATCAAATAGGATGGCAGAGCTTCCCCATCACCCAGCACCTTGTTTTTACTAACCACAAACTCTTTTGTGTGTCATTTGAAAACGCAACTGATGCTCCAATGTACAAATCAATTCAAAGTTGTCTTTTTGGCTACTGGAAGACAGGTTTGTTCCTTTCCTTCCCATTTCTTTGTTCTTCTTTTCTTCTATACTTATGCAACACGCCCCGGCGGATAGAGCAGAGACACTGACGTGAAGCATCAGGCACCTCAGAGAGGCCGGGCTGGGTGTGTCCTGTGGCCAAGAGAGGTGAACACCACACATGTTTTTAAAACGTTTTTCTCAAAGTATCTCTTATTATTTAAAGAATGCCAACAGTAATGGAGGACTGTGGACCCATTTTGTCTGGGAGCCAAACGTCTTCTACCTCTTGCTTTGGTCTTCTTTTTCCAAAAGAACCCTATTCTTTGTATAAGGTAAATGGGTGCAAATCCCCACATCCAAGAAAGCTACCTGTATAGCCACTTACCTCACTCAGTCTTCTTGGAAACTTCCAGAACCTTCCGGATGGTATGGTGGAGAGAGGTGGGAGAATGTTGAGAACAGAGCTAGCCTGGGATGTGGGAGGGAGCTGGTAAGAGGCAGTTAGAGGTTTGCCACCCAAGGAAAGCTGCTAGGATCAAAGCATGTCTCCCCTCCACTGTGCCTACCAGCACTGATGAATCCTGATGGGGCTGCGACGTGGGAGGCCAGGGCCAGGACCATTACCAGGAGGCTGCTGGCAAGCATGGAGCTCAGCCCTGATCCAGGAGAGCCTCGGAGTAGCCATGGAGGTTTTGCAACGTGCAGTTCTGCTGAGGGGAGCTGCCTTCCGGTAACCCAGGCTTACATTTGCTGAGAGGAGTGAGGCCACTTTTCATGTATTTTTAATATTCTGGTTATCATGCAAAAACTCATCGATGAGAAAGTTTAAGCAGTGTGCAAACAAGGCAGCCTGCTGAGCCGTGTTAAGGTACCTAGCGCACCATGTCAACATGACAAGCCTCACGTTGTGTTTCTGATTATATTTAATAACACAAAATTAGCCTTTCTTAATGTAACGTATTGTGCCTGCAACGCTATTTGTTTGAACTAAAAACACCCCTTCCTACTTTTCAGTTGTAATAAAAGGACTCACGTGGTGACCCAAATTTCTAGCCATTTTCATGCATTTGCAAAACAGTAGGAAAACAGAGCAATTCTTCTCTGAAACCAGCCAGAGACAGGCATGCTGAAATGGGCTCTATTGCCCAGGGGCATGGCGGATTGTTCCAAACATCTGGGATCCCAGTACTCAGCATTACTCGCAGTGGGACCAAGGCCATTCCATCCTGAGGGTGCGGCTCCCATTTCTCCTTCCTGCACCCGAGCCTCCTGATAAAGCCAGGAAAGTGTCATCCTGCAGCAGGTCTCAGCTCCTGCCTTCCAGGTGACACAGGGGGAGCCCAGCTTCAGGCTGAGGCCTTGGGCTGCACCTGCCTTGGAAGTCATGCAGGCTAAAGCAGCTGAAGGGGGAAGGTCAGGAGACAGGTTGTGCCCCACAGTCAAGGAGAGAGGAGCCCACAGTGAGAGCACAGGGCTTAGTTCTCTTACTGCTGGTCTTGTGGTTCATGCAGATATACTTTTCCATCTTCCCTTGCTGCCCCAAATAATTCTGAGTTCCAACATCAAGTTTATTTCCTGCTTGTTTAGAAGCTAGCCAAGGTCATGGTGTACTCGAAGTTTGAGGCTGGGTATGAAAGGAAGCTGAAGCTAGAGTCTTCTTTCTTTTTCCATGCCCTCTTGTCTTCCAGGAATCCTCAGGAAGCTTTCATTAAATGAACACAAAGAGAAGAAGCTCCTGCTGGCAGCTTGGTTATGCAGGACACGATGCGACAGAGGGCCCCCAGCCCAGAGTTCATGCATTTTGGGCTCCTGTATGATGACGCGGCAGGGGTTAAAGGCAGGCAGGTCTACACATACGACCCAAAACAGACTCAGCCCCTGCTGGGCTCTGACAACCTGGGTTTAAGCGGGTTTAGTTACAATATCAAGCAGTGAAAGACTAAGAAGTCAAAACTGTACCCAGAACATGAGGAAGGCCAAAGGCATTTTCAGGTGTGGACAAAAGGGGAAAGTCTGGGCTTGACAGCTTCATATGAAGAAAAGAAGGGGCAAATTTCCCCGAATACTAACCTCAGGAATGTAGTGTGGAATGGTAATTCAACAAAAGCAAAACTCTCTCTATTAAGATATCTTCCTTCTGGAAAAAATCTAGAGATGCTAAAGCTATTATTAGCCATTGTTTAAAAAAAAAACTGATGTATTAATTAATAAATATGTGGCTGATAAAAGTAAATATTATATTTTCATCTTCAAGAACCCCCTCCACAAAACTCAGAAAACTTTGAAAAATAAGAGCAATTGGAAGAATCCCCACTTTCACATATGAACAAACACTACGATGCATGTCACATGCAGCAGAAGTGTCCCCCCAAAAAACCCAGAGGACCACAGACAAAGGATTTAGACCAAACATTCAAGTCCTGGCATACGGGAAACAATGGAGTCATTTGAACGCACGCGGGACGGATGCGTTTTCCAATGCATGGTGCTAAGTTATCGGTTAACTATTTTCCAAAAAACAAAGCTACATCCTTACCTCATATCTCACCACAAATAAATTCCAAATGAAATAAACAAGCCGATGAAAAATAACACAGAAGGAAAAGTAATAAATAAACATGATCTTTAAAAAATGCATAGAGTCAGTGTGAAAAAATCCTTCCCAAGCACGAGACCTAAATAAGAAAACATAAGAAATTGCTAGAAGCTTGTCTGAACAAAAATGAAACAATTGCTGAAAAGGGGAAATGTGTAATAAAAATTAAAACTCTAACCCATCGATAGAAAATTTTTGTGCTAAATAGATGACTGGCCCATGGTTATTGTCCTTAAGATAGAAGGAGCACTTGCAAGCCAATAGGAAACGATGAATGGAAAACAGGGAAAGAACATAGCGAGGAGATTCACAGAAGAGAAATAGGAAGAGAGAACATACTTCCACAGGAGCGATCAAGCGTATCCAGGTCTTGGGTACCCACTTGCCAGAGTTCCTACTGGGTCCTTCCTGTTGCTATTCTGTTAGGGTTTTGTTTCACTTCACTTATTAATGATAATACCAGGGGGAGCACCTGGGTGGCTCAGTTGGTGAAGCTTCTGCCTTCGGCTCACGTCATGGTCCCAGGGTTCTGGGACTGAGTCCCACCTCGGGCTCCCTGCTCTGCTTCTCCCTCTGCCCCTCCTCCCTGCTTGTGATCTTTCTCTCACTTGCTCTCTCAAATAAATAAAATATTTTTTTAAAATGATGATACCAGGGTCCTCATTAACCTGATAGAAGAGAGGGGGCGTTCCCATACATCCCTGGACAAAAATCTGGGTAAAAGCTTTCTAGAGGCAAATTTGGCAAGGTGTAAAAAGTTTATTGAAATCATGCATAGTCTACGACTCTGCAATTTCATTTCTTGGAATTTTTTCCGAAGAAAAACTGACAAGTCCAAAAAATTCATGTGTCAATCAAGTCCAACACAGTATCATTGATAATATCGAAAGCTTAGAAAAAATCTAAATCTGGGTCCACAGAAGCCTGAGCACCCTAACAGTGAGAGCAACGATATTTACCTCTCAGCAACACCTCAAAGGTGGGGTACGGCGAGATACGGCCAGAGTCTGGCACGGGGACGGGGTGTATCCTGTTACTATCAGTATTGCTCTTGCTGTTTCAGCCAGAGCCTTTAAGGAAAATGTCGGAGAAATACATGTATTCACCTGGGGAGACTTGAGATACAGTAAATGCAGAAAAAGCCAGCTACAAAACAACAATTACAGGAAAATCCTATTTTTGAAAAGAAAAATATATAAGAATATGTCTCATAAACATTCTGGAAGGAAATACACCAAATGTTAATAGCGCCTATCCACGAGTTCTGGGAATACGCAGCAATTCTTTTATTCATAATTCTCTGTATTTTCTTATTTATCTACAATGATTATATATTTCTAGGGTAATAAAAAAATAAAGCATTTTAACTACGAAGGCTGTAGATACAAGGAAAGTATTTGTGTTACAATAGAAAGTGAGGAAATATACCGAGTGGCATATACACCGGTTTCAACTTTGTTAAAATACCGTGCGTGTGAAGTCGGGTGTGGAACTTGGCACAAAATGAGTATAGTGAAGTTGTGATGAGGACCCGCCTGGAGTTCTCTGTGTGCCTGTGTCCGTGTGTCTTTCTGTGTGGGTCTGTGTTCAAGTCTGTGTGTGTGTCCGTGTGTGTCTGTGTGTCTCCATGTTTCTCTGTGTGTATGTGTGTATCCATGTGTGTCTCTGTGTGCATGTGTCTGTGTGTCTGTCTTTGTGTGGCTCTGCACATGGGTGTCTCTGTGTGTGCACAGGAGGAAATGAGACGCTGTCACTGGATTGTAATGGGCTAACTGCCTTCTTCAGGCTAAATGCACTGACGCTGCTGCTCTTAAGGGACAGTGGTCATGATGGAAAGGGACCCCAGTGACACTGGTGGGAGAATTGAGGGCAGCGGCTCACACAGACCACTCGTCCAGTGTGTGCAAAGATGCAGGACCCTGAGGCCCAGGGAGCACCCGGTGATGTGGACCAACAAACACAGGACAGGGAAGGGGTCGGTCCCTGATAAAGGCCGGACGAGGACAGCGTGCATTGTGGGCTCCCGAGGGAAGAAGGCGAGCTTCCGCTTAGCCCGGCGCAAGCATAGTCTGGCCAGCTCGTGCTCTGCGCGCAGACGTGGACACTCCCCCTTTAGGCCTTGGAGACCAGTGATCCTCACGCAGGTTTTAGTTTCAAGAGAATCAGGGCTTCATGCACTTGCATGGGAAAAACCACTGAAATGAAGCATACCCTTTAATTCTGAATGTAGGCAATAAAACCACGGTGGTATTAGCAATAGTGACAAAAATGAAGGGGAATTTTGAGACACCTGCAACGACAATGTGCCACGAAAAATCAATATTTCTCAGCTCTCCAGAAAGCCCACCGTGAGAACTAGCTCTCGAATGCACTAAAAAAGCACATACCATAAATTTACTGTATGATCCTTGCCATCAATTTGGTTTTTTTCAATATCTAATAACTATTTTCAATATTTGGTTTCATTTCGTGGATTAAAAAGACCAGTCTGAGAAGGGAGTCCTGAGGCCACACTAAAGGCCAAAGGTATCCAGAATAGAGAAAATGTCAGAGGCCCTGCCCGATGATCCCAGAAGCTTAAAGCCCCATTAATCAGTGACTTCAGGTTGTAAATTAGGGAAAATAGGCATTTTCTAAGGGAACTGGTCCTCATTTCATATCTCCTGGCTTCCCAAACTTAAGTGGCAACTTCAGCTTTGTTCCAGCACTTGGTGCCAGGAACGCAAGATGAAAAGGAGGCCATGGAAGGAAGCCAACCACAATCCAGCCTTCGAGCCAGGAGAAAGCATAGACAAAGCTGGAAAATAAGCAAGGGGCTTTGTTATTATGGTAACTTTGGCTGGTGCGAGTAAACGCAGGCTTTAAAATGCCCAGGGTCACACAGAAGCAAAGATCTGGGGCCTATTTGCTTGGGAGCCAGGGATCTGGGGAGAAACCGCCAGGATCATCATTCTGGCTGGCACCATGGGGTAATGACCCAGAACTGGTTTGTTTTGACAGTTAAAACCCAAGGCAGATAACTGAGATAAGCACAGTTTAAAACCAAGCTGGCCCTCTCAGACGAGCCCGAAACCAAAGGCACCAGCGGCCCGAGGAGACTGCTTTCCTTTTCCTCCCACATGGGTAGCAGTAAGCACAGGGCTTTACCTAAAAAGCAGCCTGGAATAGAGGTCGGCCAATAGAAGGGAACGATGAGACGGCTGGTTTGCCGTGAAGGCCAGTACACGTTGGGTCGGCAAACCTACCAAATGTCCACCTTAAGCCAGAGCCCATAGGAGCGGTCCCCGTATCTCAAAATCCAAGTCTCCCAGGAGAAAATGCTTGCAATTTATCTTTCTCCATCTGAGCTGAAGGCTGTGGTGCTCACATGCCCAGCCCCTGTCTGAGGAATGACTGTAACCCCTAACTTGGCATTCTAAGGATATCAAAGGATATTTCAATCAGTAAAACAAAATCCATTGGAAAACAAACAGGATATGACCCCTTCTCAAATATCAAGCCTCAGAGCAAATCTAGCTCATCCTCCCCCAGGAACATGCCAAGTCCTGTGGTAACCCCTAGGATTGACTCCAAAGCAAAATTTGAAGGGATGTTAGGGAAACCTGTAGAGGGAAGTGAACATCTCTGGCTAGGACAGGGCAGCCTGCAGCAGTGGCCTGACCCTGCCCTGGAGAACAGCTATAAAACCTGGATGGGAGGAAAAACCTGTTTAAAAACATTGGAAACCAATCAATACAGCAAGGATTTGAGGGTATGAGATATCAGAGGGAAAAGAAAAGCATTGGGGTGAGCCCTCCATTCACTGATGCTTTTTCCCCACTGGGTTATTTGCAAATTTAGAGCATAGGAAATAGAATGGAAGGAGAAAAAGTGGTAGCCCGGAAAAGTCTGGGTGAGCAGAGAAGACAACCGGAGTGCAGAGCTGTCGGAAAGTGAGGGGCTGAGATTCTAGCGTAAGGGGGCCCTAGAAAAGGAAACCTGATCCTCGGCACCCAACCCCCCCAGAGCATTTGTCAATGGTGAGCGATAAATGCAAACACAGGGAGAAGGAGGAGGAATCAAAAGGAAAGCAGGTGCTAAGAGGCTTAACAGCTAAGCAGGGGTTTTGGCAAACTCACAGTGCTGGAGAGACAAAAATTGAAGTTCAGAGCCGCTCACGGGGAGGGGCCTGGTGGGTTCTGCAGGTTTTTGGCTGAGACTCTGGAAAGTCGACAGCCCAGGAGTAAGGGCAAACAATGAATAGGTCGCCCCTTCCAAAGCCGGAAACCCAGACGAGACAGGGTCAAGCTGATCTTCCCACACTCATCCCCTTCAAGGAGAAAGTGATAACACCATCCACGGCCTTCGGGATTTGCCTATGAAGTGTTGGCATTTAATTGAGAAATTATCAGACGAGACATGTTAATAGGAACAACTCATCAAAAATCAAGAGAAAAGGGGCGCCTGGGTGGCACAGCGGTTAAGCGTCTGCCTTCGGCTCAGGGCGTGATCCCGGCGTTATGGGATCGAGCCCCACATCAGGCTCCTCCGTTATGAGCCTGCTTCTTCCTCTCCCACTCCCCCCCTGCTTGTGTTCCCTCTCTTGCTGGCTGTCTCTATCTCTGTCAAATAAATAAATAAAATCTTTAAAAAAAAAATCAAGAGAAAAAATTGGTAAGATGTATAGGTTCACAGGTGATCCAAGCATTCAAGTAATCAGATATGAATTTGAATTATAATGACCATTTTAAGAAAATAAATGAAAAATAAAGAATTGCATCGGTGAAATGGAATCCATAAGAAAGAATCAAAGTGAAGAATAAAATATGAAACTTAAGAATTCAACAGATTTAACTGAAGATTAGACATGGCAGAAGAGAGGATAAATGAACTGGTAAGCAGGTGAATATGAAATATCGAAAATTGAAGGGGAAAAAGGGAAAACACAATCAATAGCATTACAGTTATACAGGGCAGGGTGAAGAGGTCTAACATACAATAATTGGAAAGGTCAGGATAAAAGCATCATTTAAAGATGTTGAGTGAGAATTTTCCAACTCTGACAGAAGAATTTTGAGACATTTCACAAACCCCTGAAAAACCACTTCATACTGAAACTGAAAATCAAAGACAAAAAAAATCTTAAAAGCAGAAATGGCCCAAGATAAACAAAGGAACAGTAATAAGATGCACAGCTGTCTTTCCAAAAGAAATGAAGGAAGCCAAATGACAATGGAAAGAAATCTTTAAGATGCTGGAAGAAAATAATAAGTAATTTAGGAATTTATGCTCATTGAAATATCCTTTGAAAATGAAGAATGCATAGAATTTGGAAAATGAGAATATTTCCAGTAGACCCACATGAAAATAAATATTAAAGCAAATTATTCAGACAAAAGGAAAATGGTCATAAGTAGATTCATGGTAATGCAAGAAGAAACAAAGACCATCAGAAAAGGTAAAAGTGAAGGAATAGTGATTGAAACAACAATAATAATGTGTTGAGGGTGCTTTAGTGTACACAATTAAAATACAAAACAACAATAGCATAAATGTATTTAAAGTATTTTAAGGTCCTTGCATTGTTGGAAAAATAATAAAAGAACTAATTCGAGGTTGAGTCTAATTAATCAAGAATGTGCAAGTCACTTAGACCCACCAATAATCTCTACAGTAATCATTAAAAGAAAATAACACAATGCATGCATATCTCACAAGCTGACTGATGGTGAGAATTAAACAAATAATATTTCATTAAGTTAATTGAGATCAAGATGGGGGGATGAGTGGGAATAAACAAACAAAACAAAACAAAACCACAAAGAATAAGAGGTTAACTATGATCCCTACATAGCAAAGTTTAGATTAAATGTAAATAAAATAAATACACCAATTAAAAGCCCAGTATTATTTTTTAAGATAAAATGCTGCTTATAAATATCCTAAATGCTATCTCTTTTATTTGCAAAGACACTGTTGAGCTGAGAGTGAAAGTGAAAAGGAAGATCCATCCCATGCAAACATCAGCCCAAAAAAGACTCATAGACTTGTTTTCATACCAGAGTAGACTTGAAGACAAAACTGTACTATTAGAAATAAAGAGCGATTGCATAATGATTAAAGAGATAATTCAACAGTAAGATAAAAGAATTCCAAATTTGTTCCACCTCAGAAAATGGCCTCAGTATACAAAGCAAACCAGACAAAAGTAAAAGTAAAACCATAGAAATACCCAAATTTAATTGTTTTAACACCCATGTATCAATGGAAGATAGAATAAGCAGAAAAAAAGAAAATCAGTAAGTTTATGGAGGGTTTAAAAGCCACAATTAACAAATTTGACCTGTTTGGCATGCAGAGAACACCATACCAAATACCTGTAGGATACATACTCTTTACAAGTACACACAAAACATTTCTTAAAACAGAATGTGTGTGTGTGTGTGTGTGTGTGTGTGTGTGTGTTTTCAGAATGTGTGTTTAATCATAAAGCAGGTGTCAACAAATTCCCAAGAACTGAAATCATAGAGAATATGTTCCATGACCAGAGTAGGATTGAGCCAGAGATCAATAACAAAAAGATGACCGGAAACCTCTTCCTAATTTTTGGGAAATTAAGCAATGTAGTTTTAAATAATACACAATAAAGAAGTCACAATGAAAAATAGAAGATATTTTGGACCGAATAATAATGCAAACAAGATATACCAAAAGTTGTACATAAAGCAGTAGCCTTGGAGTCGTACACTGGAAATGTGAAACACCTGGAAAGTCATCTAAGTCAAAGGCGCTTAAACTTTTTGGTTTCGGGCACCATTTGTGTCTTAAAAATTATTGCTGATCCCAAAGAACTTCAGTTTATCTGAGTCATATCCATCGTTACTTACTGTAATCTAAATGAAAACTGATATACTTAAAAACATTTATTAATTCATTTTAAAATAACAATAATAAATCAATTACATGTTAACATAGATAACATCATTTTTAAAAAAGAAATTATATTCCCGAAAGCAAAATATTTGGTGAAAAGGTTGGCACTGTTTTACATTTTTGGAAATTTCTGTAATGTCTGGCTTAATGGAAGACAGTTGGATTCTCCTATTTGCAGCTGCATTCAGTGTTATGATATTTTGTTTTGGTTAAAGTATACAAAGAAATTCAGCTTCACACAGATATGTAGTTGGAAAAAGGAGATTATTTTAATACCCTTGTCAGATAATTGTGTATGGTCGTCTTTGATACTACACCAAAATTTGGCAGGTGTGGTTTCATAAAGGCCAATTGTAATGTGAAATCTGAACCCATATGAGTGCGTTTCCATACTCTTACACATAAAAACACATTGGTCCATCTTACACATTGAATGGATCTTAAATCATATATGATTTCATAACACTATAGAATGGTCACTTGAAAAACATCGATTTACTGAGTTACAAAGATCTTTCAAATATTGATACATGTCTTTATATAATATTTTAACATTATATTCATTAATATCTCACTTATCTCATCATAAAAGTCTTAAAGTATTGGGAAGTTACAAAGTCCACAGAGAGACCAGCCATCCCAGTTTGCCTGGACTGTTCCAATGTTCACACCTAAATCCCTGCCAACGAAGGAAACCTCATGCTTCCTGGCAAACCAGCATGATTGATCAATAGTTGGCAGATTGTAAGTCTTCCAAATTTTTAAATTTTGCTTAAAAGCTTGAATTTTATCATTGGCAATAAATAATCTCAGTTATCTTCCTTGAAAGGACAAGCTCATTCGATTCTTCTGAAAAAAAAAAAATGTCTGCTAAAAATCCAAGTTGGCATAATCACACTTGTCAGTAATTTTGTCAAGTAAAAATAGTAGGCTACCAAAATAACTGGTTAGCTCACTTTGTATCTCAATCACGACAGTGTTCTCTGAGTCCAGCTTTGGACATGAGCATTCAGCAAGAAATGCTTTATGCAAACTTCTCATTTGCCATGCAGAATATTAAAAGAAAAATAAAACTAATATTTTTTACCACTCATCACATATATTTTTAAGTGAAACTAGCATTTTGCATGGAAGTACGTTGCATTAAAGAATGTACAGTTTAGTGGCTCCTGGGTGGCTTAGTCAGTTAAGCATCTAATTCTTGATTTCAGCTCAGGTCATGATCTCAGGGTCATGAGTTCACGCCCTGTGTAGGGCTCCATGCTGGAGGTTGAGCCTGCTTGGTATTCTCTCTGTCTCCCTCACCCTCTGCTCTCCTCTCCATTCTCTCTCTTTCTCTTAAAAAAAGGGGGGGGCTGCATGGTTTAGTGCTACTATGCTAATTCAAGGTAGGGCACCAACAGTTTTGTTCATCATCACTTTCACAGCATTAGTGTAAGGGACAATGCGGAAGAAAAGGTAATAAATTATTGTATGATGTTGTTTTAGTATTATTATGAAAATAGTTTTGAACTTGTAGAGCTCCTAAATTCCTTAGATACCTCCAGAGTTCACAGAAGACACTTTGAGAACTGATGACCTAAATACCCATATTAAGAACCAAAAATAAAAAGCAAATTGAGCCCAAAGAAATAAAATGTATGATGGAACTTACAGATTCAATACTAGATGAACTTAGTATCAAATTAGAGGTAGCAGTAGAAGAAAGAAGAGTAAAGATAAAAGCAGAAGCCAGCAAAATATAAAGCCTATAGAGTTGAAAATAAACACACCCTGAAGTTCGCTTTTTGAAAAGTTTAACAAAAAAGAGATGGATGGATCTAGTGAATCTGATCAAGAAAACATGGAGCAACAATATGGATACCAGGAAAAACAACCACAAAAGGCCATCTATATAAGTATTTTAGACATTAAAAAGATAGTTAAAAAGATGGTAGTTTGAACAACTTCATATCAGTACAACTGGGGAATTTAGGTGAAGTGGAAAAAGTTATTGAAGCATTCAAAACTGACTAAGTAAGAACTAGAAAACCCCAAAAATTGAATGGGTATTAAAGAAATCAAGTCTGTAGCTCAAAGATCCCACAAGGAAAATTCAATGTCCACATGACTTCCCTGATGAATTCTTACGAACATTTAAGAAAGAAGTGGTGCAATTTTACACAAACTTCTTCAAACATTAGCAAAAGACAAACCACTTTCTCAATTTGTTTCTTGAAGCCATTATAATCTTGACACCAAAATCTGACAAAGACATTATGAAAAAGAACAACTACAGGCCTATCTTTCTTATTAACATATAAGTAAATATACCAAATAAAATATCAGCACATTAAATTCGCTGTGAAAGAAAAAAGTAAATGCATCACATCTCCGTGGGGTTATTTAAAAAATATAAGTTTAGTATAATACTTAAAAATTAGTCAACATAATTGGCTATATTGACAAAATAAAGGAATTTAATAAAATTAAGCATCCATTCATGAAAAAAATATAAGAAATTAGAACTGAGGGAAGCTTACTTACCTTGATAAAAGACATGCACAACCACACACACACACACACACACACACACCAGCAAAGATCATAACTGCTGATGAAATACTCAAACTGCCCCCTGAAGCTGGGAAAAAGACAAAAGTGTTTGCTATTATCACTATCATCAGAAACCATACTAGACATCCTAAGTAATGTAATAAGGCAAGAAAAATGAAAATACAAGGGTTGGAAAGGAAGAACCAAAACATTTTTTTAGGTGACATGATTATGTTCATAGAAAATCTTACAGATAAATTATTAGGCTTAATAAGTGAATTTATCAAAGCATCTGGATTCATGGTCAATGTATAAAAATCAAAATTGCATTTGCACACGCTAGAAATAAACAACTAGAAAATGATTTTTTCATTGACACCAGTTATAATAGCATAAAAAATCATACACCTAGGGAAAAAAATGTACTGAAAGATGTAAAATCTCTTCACAGGAAACAGCAAATTATTGAGAAAAGTTCCAGATTGACCTGAATGGAGGTGCATATCATGGGCATTGATCAGCAGAGTCAATAGTAGTATAATTTTGTCAGTGCTGGAGAGAGTCAATAAAATGCTAGTCTTGAAATCCCACGGTATTTTTATATGTGAAGTTGATGAACTGGTTTTAAAATCTACATGGAAATGCAAATGATACATTGAAGTCAAAAACGTATTACAGTTTCCTAAGATAAAGATGTGTTTCCTGAGTCAATAACTAGAACACATGATGAAAAGGGTAGTAGAATCCGGAAACATAAACATACCCAGTTACATATGTATGTACTTGTATGGGTGCATGTGTGTGTACACGTGTTTGCATGTATGCATATGCATGCATGTGTATGTTTTGTTAACTTAACATACGACAAAGGTGCCTCTGTTATTCAGGGGATTAGAATGGTCTTTTCAATAAACGGTGTTGTAGTGGTTAGATATCCATGTGGAAAAGATGAAACTTGATCCCTATCTTCCACCGTACACAAAACCGAGTGCCAGATGGATCTTGGGCCTAAATGTAAATGACAATCAATAGAAGCTTCTAGGAGGTAACGTAGACCTCTGGGTAGGGAAAGATTTCCTAAATAGAAGACAAAAAGCATTAATCATGAAGGAAACAATGATTAATTGAATTGAACACAAAAATTGTCAAAATCAAAAGATATCATGAAAAGAAAAAAAAAATAAGGCACCCCCTGGGGAGAGGTATTTTCAATACATATATTCAACAAAGAACTCAGATCCTGAATATAAAAGGAATTCCTACGATTAAGAAAAAGACAACTCAGCTTTTTAAAGAAGTCAAAAGCATAATCCATAAAAGGAAAATTGATCAATTTTGGATTTCATCAAAATTACAAACATTTGCTCCATGAAAGACCCTGTCAAGAGGATGAAAAAACAAGCTACAGAGTGGAAGAAAATATTTGCAAACCACATATCCAACCAAAGAATAGTACGTAGAATATATAAAGACTTTGAAACTGAACAGGAATAAACCAGTAATCTAATTGGAAAATGGGCAAAAGACAAGATGAGACATTTCACCAAAGTGGTTGTACAGATGGTATCGAAGCACTAAAGATGCCCAACATCATTTGTCATTAGGAAAATGCCACCGAAAACCACAACGAGGTGTACCACACACCCCCCAGGATGACTACAATCCAATCCAATAAAATACAGCACCAAATGCCGACAAGGATGCAGAGAAACGGTCACTCACACATCCCACATGGGACTGTAAAATGGGAGAGCCATACTGGAAAACAGTTTACCAGCTTCCTTTACACACTAAACATGCAACTACCATACAACCCAGCAATTGCACTTTTGGGCATTATCCTAGAGAAATAAAAACATGTTCACACAAAACCAGGTCTTGAATGTTCATGGCCAAGAAGTGGAAACCACTCAGATGTCCTTCGACAGGTGGATGGTTAAACGAGCTGGCATATGCACATTCTGGAACACTACTCGGCAATGAAAAGGAGTGGATGATTGATACACACAACAACGTGGATGAATCTCAAAGGCATTAAGCTGAGTGGGGGGGAGCCAATTCCAAAAGGTAACAAACTATATCCTTCCAAATATAGCATTTCTGAAATGAAAGAATTATAAAATGGAAAACGTATTAGTGGTTACAAAGGATCAGCAATGGGGTGGGGGGTAGAGTGTGCCTACAGAAGGACCACATGAGGGGTTCTTGGGGTGATGGAAATGTTCTGTATCTCCACTCTCGATGTCAACATCCTGGTTGCAATACTGCACCACACAATGCGAGATGTTTCTATTCGGACAAACTGGGTAAAGGGTCTATGGCATCTCTCAGTATTATTTCTTATAATTACATGTGAATCTATAGTTATTTCTATATAGAATAGTTTCATTAAAGAATAATTGCAAACACCAAAACAAAAAACCAAAAATCAAAGACCTGATGTGAATTTCACTAAAAATGGCTAACGAGTATATGAAATAGTATTTGACATAATGAGTTACCAAAGAACTGCAATTTTTGACTTCGAAGAGATACCACTATTAGCCGCCAGAATGGAGGGGGAAATACTGCCAATACCAAGTATTGCATAGATGTGGAGGAGGCAGAACTCTTAGCCACCACCGGCAAGAGTATGAGCTGATGCAGGCCACTTGGAAACCTGCTTGACAGAGTCTGACGAGGCTGACAGCTCACATAGTCTTCGACCTAGCAGTTCCACCACTGGACACATCCTCAAGAGTAATGTGTCTGTATGTTCACCATAGGACAGTTATATTGGGAGCCTTCCGTGCCATGGAATATTATGCACCAGTGAAAAGTTACAAATCATTGCTCCATATAACAGAATGGAGGACTCTCACAGAAACAGTATTGAGCTAAAGAAGTCAGGTGCAGCAGACAAAAGAGTCGATAACACACAATTCATACACAAAAACTAAACCACAGTGATAGATGTCAGAATGGTGATTAACTTAGCGTGGCAGCAAGTGGAGGAAGTGGCAGGAAGACTTCTGCTATAATATTCTGTATCTTAACAAGAGGGGATGCTATGAAATTCAAAGTCGTAAGTGCCAGGATGGGTAGAATTCATGACAGCAACCTCAGAACAGTCCTCTAGCTATTCAGGCTGAAAGGAGATGATAAAGAATATAGGAGGCAGGAGAAATTCGTGACAAAGGGTGGCCAGTGGTACAGTCCTTGATGCATGCACGGGAGCCAGAAACACGGACACCTCAGGGGCAGTCCTGCTCTCAATAAAGCGTTGGAGCGGCGCGAGGAGCTGCTTAAATGTGAACTCTCAGTCCTGCGGAGAGAAAGGCTGGGGATCGTCCTGTAATAAGGGGTGAGCGGGGCAAGCAAGTGCGTTCGTGGAAGATGATCAGAGTATTATCAGGCAGATTAGAAGGGGAGCGATCTCTTGGTGATAGAATCCTGGTAGATGGGCAGCTTTCTGAGTTGTCAATGAGAATGACTGGTCTTCAGTTTAGTAAAAACAACAACAACCACAAAAACCGTAATTTTACCTAAATCATAAAGAGCATTGCTTGCATACTATAAAAGGACAGCTCACAAAGTCCATGCCCTGCTGTCCCACATCTGTTCCACCTTCATGACCAGACATGAACTAGTTTCTGAGTGATTTATCCACCACCCTGTGTCTTTATAGTTATTCGTGTTCCTCTTCAATATGTAATTTAAGAGGCTGTGTAATTGACAATGCTGTGGGTTCAATTTTTATGGCAACTGAGAGATGACGCACAAGTTATTTCTCGAGCCTCTCACCGACTTCATCCTCAACACCGTTCTGTCTCGCTGAGGACAGTCCCAGTGGTCCAGAAACAGGTGAGCAAACAGGTACAGGTGGAGTGTGTTAGAAGGTGTGCTCACATGTGTTCACGCACGCACACCTCGGGTGCCCGGGCTGTGCTGACTGCAGCATTTAGCACAATGGAATCAGCCTCCGTAGCCCAGATGTGTGCTGAAGGGATCCCACTTTCTTTCTCCTTCAGTTTGGGTCAAGAGCTCCATGTGTTTCTCTGCTTCCAGAACAGCACTGATAACGTAGTGTAATAGAAATGAAATCCATGCCTAAAATGATTAACATCTGAAGTCAAGTTCCTCCTGCTCAGAGAAGAGGAGGGAATTTAGACCGTGTTCTCCAATTACTACTGCTCAGTGCTATTTGCTGAACTTATAGGCAGAAAATATGCATTTCAGACGTAACTCCCAAAAAGGCGTAGTCTACCATATATATAACTGTTATTTCCCCCATGAATAAAAAATACTTGGAAAGGGGGAAACAAAACCTTCAAAAGTTCTCACCCACAGCTCTCTAAAACCTGCAGAGAATAAGGGATGGGAGATATCACCAATAGGAAGCCTCCATTTGTGGCCACATATCCCAGGGCAGCGGAGGCTCCTGGACAGCAAGGGGTCCCATGGAGACCCTCAAGTCCAGTTCTGCCAGGACTGAATGGCACCATCAGATGGGAGCAGCTGGGAGGCTGACATGGGGTTGAGCATAAGTCATTAACGTCTGTAAGTCTGTACTTGAACAAAACACCCCCTTGGCTTCTGGGGTAATGGCTAGGAGGGCAGAGCTCATTAACAGTCATCTTTTTCCAGCGAAAATGGTCCTGTCTTCAAGGAGAGTGACTGAAGAACTCTTGATAGAATGAACACAGCTTTCTCTCCTGTCCATGACTCTTTGGGTCCCTGCTTGCTTCTGGATGGAGAGGGAGAGATAAATTAAAGGGAAATTCACATTGCTCATGTTCACACAATCTAAAAATGGGTTAACCACAGACCCTCAGAGGCCACTCTATCTCAAAGCATTGGGTTTCCCCATCGTTATCTCCCGCATAATAATGTAAGGAGATAACATTATTGTGTGTCGACCACATGACCATTCTGTGCAAGGCTACACACGTGTGCATGCACACGCGAGCATGCGAGCACGTGCACACACACACGCAGAGCGGACTGAGTTGAACGATCACTGCATCCTTTCAGTACTGAGGAAACACCAGACCAAAGCTTCTCCATGGCCTCTTCTGCTTTCACTTTGGAGACTCTATGTTCCCCATGCTGCAAACAACAGTTAAAATTTTAAGCCCAGACTCCCAGGGCATTTGAGGAAGGGGGAGCTTACGACCGCAGCTAGGGCAGGAGTCAGACCACGGAGATGCGTTTTGATTTGATCGACGACCAGGTCAAACTGCAGCTCTTGGAGCTGCATCTGGGGGCTCTTTCCCAGCACAACCTTGCTGTGGTTTCTAGTCTCCCTGGGATCATGCAGCCTCTGGTCCCGCATCTCTTCCTCCCCAAGGACCCTGTCCCCACAGAGGAATCCCACTGGGCGGCAGGCTGCAGGCTAGTAAAAAGAGAAGGACATCAGACACTGCTAAACCGCTGGGCCTGGGAGGGAATGATGGGCTCACAGATAAACATAATGGGGGCTGCGGAGAAATTTCAGGGACGAGGAAACGACATTTAATGCCCGAAGGGAAAAACCTGTGGCAAGCTCAGGGATATATTGCTGCGGCGGCAGAACTTGGCAGGGCCCCCGGCCCTTCTCGATACGGGATATGTGTTAATGGATCCAAAATATTGAAAGCAAATATTGACTCCGACTCCTAAGAAGCCTTTAATTATTTATTTTGAATAATTTGATACTCAAGTAAATTAATGCTAAAGCATTTCTCTGTTTGTGCCAAATCAGTGCCTCGCAGTGGGGACCCAGTCCCTCTTTGCAGGCGAGCGCTCGCTCTCAGTAGGTAATCCATTTCTGCAGAGTGCCATTAAGTTAATTTCAAAAAGAACCAGTAAAGGTATATGGAGCAGGCAGTAATAGCATGGAAAAAATCCAAAATTACTAGACCCAGCAACAGAACTTGGATGCCATTTTCATGCACTAATAATTTGTAGTCTACGTATTGAAGGTAACTATAAACTGACTACTTTCCGTGCTAAAGCATTCGGGTAATTAAAAATACGCCGTTAGTTGTCTCTCTTTCAACATTTGGGAACAAGATGCCTTTTTTCTCTTCCTGAATACATGCGGTTTGCAGACTGCATCCAGAGCGACACTGAAGTCTTGAGTCACGAAGACGATCTCGATGTCCTTGTTTTCCTCCCGGAGCCCGAGGTGGGTTTGCCCAGCAGGGCAGGGGTGAGCCGGGGACGCTCTGGGGAGGCGCCCGGGAAGTCGGCTGCATTTTAGCAGAATTACTACATTAGGAATCTGTTACTAGGAACAATTCTGGAAAAACGACATGAAATTAGACATCTGACAAAAGGAGGGCCCCACCAAAATACATCATATGCTTTTGTTTAGGGGGGAAATAAAAAAAAAACACAGGCAGGAAATAACTGTCGAACAACATTTTCAACTTCTAAGACCAGGTAAAGAGAAGCCAAACTACTTGAAGTTTCTATGAACCTCGTATGTCAGAACGTTGCCTGCTCCTTCGTTGAATCTCCGGGAAGAACAATCTTTTTCCACTTCTATCTCGTCCGCAACAGCTACTATTTAGGTTGTTTTCATAAACTAACCATTTTTAGAAGCCCCTGTAGAAAAAGCATCAATTTAACCAAGGAAGGTTGAAAAAAAAAAAAAAGAAAGAAGGAAAGAAGAAAGAAAGAAAGAAAGAAAGAAAGAAAGAAAGAAAGAAAGAAAGAAAGCAATCTTTTTACTATTCACGAAGGATCTGAATATTAGAACAACCAAACTCGACCAGAGCCATCGTTCCTTTGCAACTCTTAGAGAAGGCGTAATTTTAACAGTAAAAAGCATTTAACTATTAATTGGGTCTAAGCCATAACTATGCAATTAGTCAAGTAAACGCTCTGAAGGACGGAGGCTTTGATCTTCAGAGTGAGGAGACGGGAAAATGACAAAGGAGCAGAGTTCCATCTTGAATTTTCCCCACAACCTGAATTTACTGCCATTGGAAGATGCCGGTTAGTCCAGTAAGTGCCAAGTGGACAGAGATAGCACCGGGGTCAGCAATGGCTTCCAGACGCACGAAGTGCTACGTTGGTGGTGGGTCTGTTGAAGGCTCTCTCTAAAATTATCCTGTGGATTTGGTAATTCTCTGGGTAATTTGCCCAAGAGAATTTCATTGCCTCTCAAGGTTGAGACAGTCCCTGGAGAGGATATATCCTGGCATTTTGAGGGAGGCAGCACAGAAGCCTTGAAACCAAAGAGTGGGGGATTCCAAGGTGGGTGTCTGGCCCTACTGGCATTCCCTGGACACTGAGGGCACGCATGTCTCCACATGTGACTGGCTGCCATGCTGCTTTTCCCCTAGGGTCACCCATGTCCCTTCTTTCTGGTCAACTGCAGGGCAGCCCTCCACCTACCCCGAGCCACAAGCACACCAAACACACACCACGTGATCGCTCAGACCATAGCAGAAGGGCATTTTCTAAGGCTTCTTCTGGATTTTCTGTCTTCTGGATCTCCCTGAGGACCAGGCTTCAGAATAATACCCCACATACACATCGCAGTCTACAGTCTGGAATGTGCTTGCCCTGCATTACCCGGGTTAGCCTCTGCAGCTTCCTGGGACGTCGGCACGACCGTCCCTGCTGGACTGATGACAAATGTCAGATGACTTCCCCAGGTCTCAAAGCCGGACACGCTCAGGAACAGGGCCCGAACGCAGATTCCGCTGCCAGCTGGACAGTGTCCAGAGCCTGCCCCAACTTCACACACACAAACCTGGCATCCGCAGGGCAGGACATGCATAAGATGTAGAGGAGGAAGGGTCCCCTTTTCACCTTGCCCTGGTGACAGAAACGGGTGGCCACATCTACGAATTGAGTCCAAAGGATTGAAAGGTCCCCTTGTCAAAATCTCTTCTTCACTCAAGGCCTGACACGGAAGCAAGAATCTCCCCCCTCTCTGCTCCCTCCTTTAGGCTAAAGTAGCATGACTGCAGTGCTCCAAGAGGTGTTACATGGGAGGGGGAGCCCATTAACTCAGGATCCCCCATTAGCCCACATTTCCAAATTTGCACTCAGCAGGACCCAGAAGGAATGACATTTAGTACTGGAACATCTGGATCAGAGAGAAGGAAGGGAGGGAGATCCGGGAGTACTCACAGTGAGAAATAGGGCAGAGGGAAACTTCCCTAGGAATTGGGAAGGCTTGGCCACTGCAAAGTGCCCAGACTGGACTGAAGATGAAGGAAAGAGAGAAAAATAGACAAAAGGAGATGTGTCAAAAGCTGCCAGAGACTTATGGGACCTGGGGACCTTCCCCAGCTTTTCCTAGGATGCATCATGGGTAAGCCAAGACTAGAGAAGCCACCCTGCCCAGAATACACCGCAGGGGCTGTGGCATGGCACGGTGGGAAGATCAGGTGTGGAGCTGGCCAGCACCATCTCTCCTGCCCTGGAACATGGCACCACTGTCGGAAATCAGACCTGCATGCCACCTGGGTCATGAGATAAACTGCTTGGGTATGTCTCCTGTCTTCCTAGTGCCAAGGACACCCTCAGAAATGGACAAGGAAGGATAGTGAAAAATTCCTTGTAAAACCCTAAGGGGCCGTTCCGCATCCCTGAGATGTTCCAAAAGGACCTTTGCTGAGGGCCTCTCAAGCAGCAGCAATGCAAGCCAATTCACGGGATGTTGAAATATGGGGTAAGAAAGCAAAGCCTGTGCTTTCCCGAGCATCTGACCCGCGGATGCAGGGACTTGGGAACTTCCAGTGGGCAGCACTATTGGTTTGCAGTCTCAGGGGTCGGCTTGCTGCAGGAAACTGCATCCTAGGACTGTCAGGCAAAACTTGCAAAATCTTTCTTGCAAAAAAGCCAAAGCGAGGACCCCTGGATCAAGCCCAAACTCAAAGGCCAAAAAAATCCATTTGCAAATAAAATGAGGTTCTGAGACATCGTGCTTGCCTAGCGTGTGAACTCAGAGAGCCTGGAAACGGAAGTTCAATTGTGCAGACTCGCATCCAGTGAAACTCTGAGCAACGCGTGCCAGGGTTCATGACATATGAGAGTTTGCAACTTAATTTTCTATAATACATTTCACACAAATGTACCCCGACTTGCTTTGCAGAGTTAAATAATACAGTTACATACCCTATGAGAATTCACCCACAGAGTTAACATACTAGAATATTCTGGTCCCATAATATATGAAGTCAATCCTTGGTTTCTTCTAAGAGTCAACACACACCCACAGTGGAAAGAGTAGATTCTCATTTATTCCATGCTTTTACTGCATAAAGACAGACCATGGGCTATATTTTATTTAATACAACAATTTTCAAACATTTTGACCTGCTTTCTCAAAAGGCACCAAAAATATCCTGTGTGGCAGGAAAACAGTATAAACAGAGGTAGAGCATATCCTGCTGGAAATGTACGGACTAGATTTTTGGCTAAAAGATGAGAAGATTAAGGACAGAGGCAACCACTCCACTCCCCCCATAGGGATGCCCTGTAGGCAGCGGAGAGAATGTAGGAAAGTACAACTAAAATTGGATTTAATCATCGCGACTAATAAAGGGCCAAGGCTAGATGGCAATTTACTGTGCTGTCGGCAAAATGAATTGCTTAAGGCATGTTAGCAGCGTATTAAATAGCACACGATAAGTAAATTATGATTAAAATAACTGTAAATACTGAACACGCTTTGCCATCATAACTCTATTCAAAAATCTTTTAAAGACACCTCCCCCAGTGCATCTGTTTATCACCTTCTACAATTTTTATCAAATTCAATAAGCATCTTTCTGACTCTATAAAATGTTTTTGATTGGTCTTTTTATTTTTTTTTCAATTGGGAAATGAAAGAATGATGTCATCTGACAGCATTAAATACTATTAAACAGACCATAACTAACGTTCACCGTATAAATTATACATAAGCTGACACTTTTATGCACTTTGTGAAGAATTGCTTCATGGGTTACGCAGTCTTTCCCAAAACAAGCTTCGCCGAATAACATGACGGGTTGTGTTTCATGGCTACAAATTGCTAACTGAATTAGCATTCACTTATGAAGTTTTCACAGGGAACCCTTCTCATTCAAATACTTGTAGATTATAATTTATTTTTATCTGAGGCATAATTTTTCATGTGGCGTTTTTGCCAAAATCAATATGATGGGAGCCAAGCCCTGTTCCCTATTCCCCATTTATACCCTCCTCTTCTTGGCCGCCTACCTACATGTGTCTTTTCTGGCTGGGAAGGTAAACAAATGAGTCTGCCTCATAATAATCATCTCTGCCAAAATGCTGAGCTGCATATTATTTTTTACCAGTCGAGCCTACCACACTTAGGACTCTATTCACACGCGTTTTAAAACAGCCTTTGCATTCTTAAACAAGGAGTACAGGCTCTCTCGCTATGTGGCAGAAAGCCTGCATAGTCACTTCTGATTCACAAGGAAAGCGCTTGCCAAAAGTGAGGAGGACAACCAGGTTTCAAGATAGCCCAGATTGGCAAGGAGAACGTGCACTGGTTTGGAAAAAACACCCCTCTGGATAGAGTAGGTCTGGCCAGGTTCCCCTGTGGCACGTGGACACTCAGACAAAGGGTCACAGGCGCCATGAGAAGACAGTAAGGTCCGGCAGGAAAAAAGGCTGCAGTATGCTGTGATAGGAAAATCTCAGGACCGCCAGTTCGCTGCTGTCCCTTCCCGTAACAAATGCTTACCAATGCAATGCACCTTCAAGGACACCCGAAAACAGGGGTTTTCTGTGAATTTAAATGTTCTGGATAATCTTGACTAGGTTGCAGGGATTTCAGATTCTAATAATTTATTTCATGTGGTGAAAATGCATCTGCACCTTTAATAATCAAGGGTTCTCCTTTGACTTTCTGAAATCCAGAAAATACCTGGTACCCAGTGAACTATGTACCAGAAGACCTACGTTTTACTAATGCATATAACCTTATGCTGAGTGCATAAGACCTCAACCAGGGTGTACTTGTTTCGGGCATTGTTGGACTCTAACTGCTGCACCTGTTATGGCTAGAGTTCACGTTCGGGGGGGGGCTGCTGACTGTTCCGTTGAACCAGATTCGCGTCTCGCGAAATGAGTGAGAACGAGTGCACTGCAACTCTCCCGGGCCATGTTAGCCTATTTCTCTACACATTTCATACTTAGTCAAACTGCTCCAGCAAATTTTGACGCCAGCGACGATTTTACTTTAACTGAGACATGTTGAATTTGCGTAGAATGAGGAAAATCCCCCTTGCTCACCTAGGAGGTACTGCTGCTTGTTAGCCCACACCCAACACGGGTATCAGAACTCTGTGAACCCCAAATTATCACCCCCTGCAAGCCTCATGTCGAAAGTGGGTTGGAGGGAGCAGCCATGCCCCCTGACGGCTTCTCAGGGCAGGCACAACAGGGGAGGGGGTGGTGCTGACAGATGCCAGCGAGCTGGGTGTCCGTGTCGAGGCGGAATACTGGGGACGGCTTTGTCACGGTTGGTCAATGAGAATTTCAAAGTAGGAGAGCAGATCGTGCATACGAGGAGTAAGAGACAGCTACCATCTGGGGAAAATATAGAAATTATGTGTGTCTATGTGCATAGGTATTCATAGAGGCGTGTGTTTGCACACACGTATGTACATGCCTGTGTGCATATGTATACGTGTGTGCCTACCACACACACCGCAGAGAAAATTATGGCCCTTTTTCCCTACTTCAACTGTTAACATTTCCAACCATGGGTACAGTCCTCGGTGTTCTGGCCTTTTCCACCCGAGCTATGGCTGAACATGGGAGGTTCCTCTCTCTCTCCCACTGGAAGTGGGCCACAAACACCACCCTGAAGTTCCTAAGTTAAGATGAGGAGTATACAAGCTGGGAAGAAGTAATATTATGGACTAAATGTCTGTCCCCCTAAAATTCGAACATTGCAGTCCTGGCCCCCATGTGACTGTATTTGGAGAGAGGACCCTTTAAAGAGGTGACTCAGGTGATGTGAGGTTATATGGGTGGGGCCCTCATCTAATGTGACTGGTGGTCTCTTGAGAAGAGTCAGAGACCCCACCTCTCTCTCTGCCAGGTGAGAGCTCAGCGAGGAGGCACAAGCCAACACCGGCGGACCTCGGTCCTGGACTTTCAGCCTCTAGAGCTGAGAAAACAAATCTCTGTTAAGACCCACCATCTGAGGCACTTTGTCCCGTCACCCCTCACTGACTGACACAAGCAGTAGGTGTGATCAAAGCCCGGTGTGGCCACCATGTTCCTCAGTGAGTCTAGAAACAGGCAGTGAATCCAAGTTAAAACTCCCACAGAAACAACTAGGCACGGGAATGATTGTATTTAATTTCCATACCTGGGGTCATAGAGCAGGCCTTCTGCACCTCATCTCTATTTCTATGTTGACGTTCCCGAGCCATGCAAACAAGAAATTATGAGAATGAGGGCATCTGCCCTCCGTGATCTCACCTGTCCCTGTCCCTCTTTGCAGGTGACCCACACCTCCACACCTTTGCCTGACCCTCTCCCCTGAGCTCCAGACAGGCGTCGAATAACAGCCAGCCCTCCTGAGAACTTAGCTTATACTAGGTGGGTTCTAGATGCTTCACGTGAAAATTAGCTTTTTTTTTTTTTTTTTTTTTTTAAGATTTTATTTATTTATTTGACAGAGATAGAGACAGCCAGCGAGAGAGGGAACACAAGCAGGGGGAGTGGGAGAGGAAGAAGCAGGCTCATAGCAGAGGAGCCTGATGTGGGGCTCGATCCCAGAACGCCGGGATCACGCCCTGAGCCGAAGGCAGACGCTTAACCGCTGTGCCACCCAGGCGCCCCGAAAATTAGCTTTTTAATCCTGACATGAGCTAGGAGGAAGCAGGGGCTTGGGGAGTTCAAGTCCAGGCCCAAGACGCCAGTGTGGACATCTGTCTCTAGAGCCCTCTCTGTTCGTCAGCACGGTAGAACAGCACAGCCGTCTCACCCCGGGGCCCACGGGGACTTCCGACTCAACCTCTGTCAACGCCTCACCCTTCTCACGCCAGATCGGACCCACCGCCTGTGGATTTCGAATGGTGTACCTGGACACTGCGATTCAGGGCTCCCTGCTAACACCGGGCTTCCCTGCAGGGAAACAAAGGAAGCCAGCAGAACGTGCCCACCAGGATTTGATCATTAACACTGATGATTTTACCAGAGAAGGATGAGAACCGCCTCCAGGAGGGACCGCAAAGGTAGGCTCATTCTGGAGCAGCCAGTAAGCTCTCCGCCCTGTAGTCATGACACAGAAACTCTGTCTGTGGTTTTCTACGGCTGCAGAATCAACTGTAACAACCTTCATAGCTTAAAACCACACGCACTGTCTCACAGTTTCCCTGGGGTGGGAGTCCCCGCAGGGCTCGGCTGGGTCTTCTGATATGGGTCCCGTAAGACTGCAGTCAGGGTGTTGGTCACACGGTGTTCTCTTGGAGCTCGGGATCCGTCGTCGAGCTTGCTCAGGTTTCGTCAGAATGTAAGTGCTCGTGGTTACCAGACTGAGGCCCTCGGCTTCTAGAAGCAGCTCTCTTCTCAGTAGGCTGTTCCCAGCTGGGCTACTTGCCTCTTCGAGTCCATCTGAAGAGTCCTGTCTGTGTTGAGTCTCTGCTTTCTTGGAGGCCCACACTCTCCTTTCAAGGGCTCTCCTGACTAGGTCCAGCCATGCCTGATAATCTCCCTTTTGAAGACCTCAGAATCAAGCCATTAGGGCCAGAAGCCCACCTGCACAGTTCCTTCCCCTTTGCCTTATCACTTGGCATCCTACTCGCGGGTCCCACACACGCTCATGGGGAGGAGACTCTGCAGGGCCTTGGCTCCAGAGGGTGGGCATCTCGGGGGGCCTTTGAGAATTCTGCTTGCCACAGGTTGGAAGCAGAAAGCTTTGGCCTCGGACCTATGGGTGCATGGCCATCTTTGTCTGAAAGACACTTTGGGATAAACTCTGGCTCCCAACCTCCCAGAATGGCTGAGAGCACTGCAAGGCTGCTGGCTGCCGTAGGCATGGTCACCAAACTCCGTCGGTGTCGACTTCCTGAGCACCTGCTCCTGGCCAGGCCCCACGCCCGTGCGCTTTATGGACATCCCGAGGCCTACCTCACCACGAGATAGCTTCCAGTGTAAACGGATTCTGCAAGGAAGGGTCAGGGAGCTCACGTCTCTTCTTTGCTACCTGTGCTTAGGTAGACAGACTGATTAAAAGGCCTGGACATTAAAGAACGCACTTGTTAAGCTCTGTGTGCAGGGACGGCGTGCGCAAGCCTCTCCTGTGGATGGCGGTCATCATCCCCTTGTAGCTCGTGCGGGGCTCATTCTAGAGCGACGTGGTCGGGCAGGACAGAGTCAGGAGGACTTGGAGCCCAGGTAGAGCTGCTGGCTCCGAGGAGCACCAGCAGGCGGAGACCCCCTTGCCCGTCGTTAACCCTCTCCACCTGACAAAGCACAGGACCCGAAGAGGCCAACCGCAGACAGGACGTGGTTCACTTTCCATCTTCCCCAAGAACAGCTCTGCTGCCTCAGGGAGAGGATTCCTTGAGTCCAAGTGTCAGCAAACCTTTTCTGTAAAAGATCAGGTAGTAAATCTTCTAGGCTTTGCGGGTCACACAGCCTCTGTTGCAACCAGTCAGTTCTGCTGCGGTGGGAAGGCAGCCATAGACTGTGCAGTGGAGGGGGCTGTGTTCCAATACAACTGTATTCATAGAAACAGGTGGCAGGCTGGATTTGGCCCTCAGGCTGGAGTTTGCTAAGCCCTGCCCCTGTCGGCCAGCCTAGAGTGGAGGGACAAGGTAGAGGGGGGAGTGTGGGTGACTCCTGGCTTTCTCCTTTGGGAATGCTACCACCATACGAGTCCTCCCCCTCCATTCTCAGCCACCAGCTAAGCCCAGTCCCCATCACATCTTCCAGGGAACAGTGGCCCGAGTGGTGCCCCCCCAAAAACTCATGTCCTCCTGCAATCTCAGAATGTGACTATAACTGGAAATAGGGTCTTTGCAGAGGTGAACAGCTAAGAATCTCAGGATGAGCTCATCCTGGATGGTGGGCCTTAACTCCCATGACCGGTGCCCTTTTCTGAAGACGAGAGACACAGACATGCAGAGAAAGAGGCCACTTAGAGACAGAGGCGGAGGTGGGAGGGTTGGGAGCACCAAAGAGCACAAACCAAAGAGCACCAGCAGCCACCGGGAGCTTCCACAAGAGCCTTGGAGGAGCACGTGGTCCCGCCGACACCCTGACTTGAGACTCCGCTGCCAGAACTATGAGACCAGGTTTCTGTTCTTTAAGCAAAGTAGTCGGTGATCACTGTTACAGCAGCCAAAGAAACTAATGCAGCTGGGTGAGGCTATCGACAGCCCCGTAACCCGAGGGGCCCGCCGTGACAGTCCCCACTCCTGTTCATACATTGGGGGTCCCGTCACTGCCACGGACCCCTCCTCCTGCACCAGTTGAGTGCAGACTGCTCCACACTGCCCCCAAGCCTCAAGGTCCCCCCTCCCATACTTGGAGCCTCAGGCGTCTGGAGGGTCTTAAAACCTGCATTTGCCTCCCCCCTGGGTTCGGTGTGGACCACCTTCAGGCCCCCACACTCTCCTGCTCTCCCTGGGGATCCTGCCCAGGGCGACAGCACCTTCTCTGCACACATTTCCTTAACCACATGGCTCATCTCACCCTAAACCCCAAGCCAGTGTATGACAGCATTTCCTCAACTCCTGGCACCCCCATTCCCCTGCACCTCCTGACTCTCCCACATCTGGGCCCAGCTAAGCTTTTATTTTTTGGTATTCTTTTAAGAAACCGAAACATTTTTAATTCACATTTATCTTGAAAATAAAAACCCTTTATCTAATCACGATCAATGGGCGCTCGAGATCATCTTTTAAGGTAAAACCCTATCTGCTAACAGCAATGAAGCTGTGTTATTAGAACTGTAGCTAGATGCTATTTTCAGTTTTAAAAAAGGATTAGCCCATTAGAGCTCTTCTCTTTGTCGTTATCAGAAGGGTTTAAAGGAATCGGAGGGGAGATCGCTTTATTGCTCCATGATTTGGCTCTATTCCAGCCGAGCTCCGACCCCCGAGGCCGCTCCCCGGAGGGCGGAGGAGCCCACTGGCTGGAGGCTGCGGCTTGAGGCTCTCGCTTGCGTCTCGCACGACCCCCTCTGGCTTCTAGTTTCCTGTGAGGCCCAAGGCTGGCATTTTCACATGTGCTCAGTAAATATTTGTAGACAAAATGAACGTATGAGAGGCAGAGAAACACAAAATTCTAGGCCCGATCAGAAAATAACTGTGTCCTCTTTATCGGCGTTCGGCAGAGAGGGGACTCTCCACCCCAAAGCGCACTGACATAGCTCACGTCATGTTCAAGCAGGGCCTTGACAACTCCTGGGCAGGTCTCCAGTGAGCTGGGGCCTGCTGGATCTAGAACCAGACTGGTGCAGTGAAGGACCTCAGTCCTCACCTGCTTCTCTGCCCAGCCCGTTCCTGCGTGTAGGAACAAGGGAAAAGACGGGAAATGCCCTTATTTTTATATTTAACTGCAAAGCAAGTCCAAAATGAGATCACTGTGGGCCCAAACACGCACACCAGCCTGCGTCTGCGGCCGTAAGATCATCGCAGGGTCATCCAGGCAGCCTGGGCTGGAATTTCCGCAAGGAACACCAGGTCCGTGGCAGCTGCTGGCGGAATGCCAAGGCACTGAAGGATTTGTGCTAAAACCTCTCTTCTCACCCACTTCAGCAGAGCACCCAGGCACTCAGCCCAAAGCCTGCCTTTCACGTGCATGTGGGGAGGGGAGGCAGGCCTTCTACGCAAAGGAAAATTATTCTTGTAATTGCACCGGGAGTTTCACACGTCCTCCTCTTCTCAATTTAGGATGTCCATACCCATTCAGAACCTGGGCCTAGCCACACACGCAAGGTGCCCATGTGTCCTGTTGCCACCTGTCCCGTTTGCCAGGGTACCATGTGTTGCTCACAGGTGTCCTGATTCCCAGGTTAGGGGTAGTGGCTCGCTGTGCAGGACGCCTAGGATGGATGGATAGACTGGGACTGACCTTTCGAGTCAAATGGTGACAACTTCGTTTGCATATCGATTCTCTTGCAGGAAACAGTAGACTTCAGGAGGGCATTTGATTTTGTGGATGCTTTTGGTTCAAAACAAAACAATACAAAACAAGAACATGGTGTGCCTGGCACTAGGAAATGGGAATCAAGAGACATAGCTTTGACGCTAGAAACCCGGTGCACACCTGAGAAGTTCTGGGCAGCACAGTTGAATTTGCTGATTGTTCATCTATATATAAAAGATGAACTATTGATGGTGAGGGTTTGTGAAAACTCCACAATTCTATTTCCAGGCTTCCTGCCAAGCCCAGCAGAGACGGGCAGGTGGGTGAAGGCTACTTACAGAATGTGGGCGGGCTGCCTGAAGGTACACAGAAAGATCACGTGATGGGAAACAGAAGTACCCACGCTCTGTGTCCGGGAGTTTATCTCCTTCTTTCTTCTTGTGGAAGGGACCCTTTGGCCATCTTGGTAATAAAGCATCCAGTGCAGGAAATATTTATGGAGCCCCACTCTGTATCTCCCCTATTCTAGGTGCTTGTCTATTCATAAGCAGCGTGAAGATGCTTCCCTTAGTTCAGAACCATAAAATTAACAATAAACAAAAGCAGTACGTCCCGTAGTGAGGTAGCTGGTAAGTACTAGGGAAAAACAGAACAGTGGAGCCAGGTAGGGCAGACTGACAATGCAGGGTGCCGGGACAGGATGCTGTAAATAGACCATCTGTGTGGGGATCACAAGAATGAGACTTTGGTCAAGGATCTGATAGGGTGTTGACTGAGCCATGTGGATATCTGCAGGAAAAGTATCCCAGGCAGAGCTTATGGCCCTGCCATGACCCTGAGCCAGAGCTTGTCCAGGGGGGTTTGGAGCAAGGAGAGGACCTAGAAGGACATGTGTGAAGGTTAATTTTTTATATCCCCTTGGCCCAGCCACAGCACTCAAATACGTGACCAAACATTATTCTGGCTGTTTCTATGATGGTGTTTGTGAATAAGAGTGAACTTTGAGTAAAGTAGATTGCCCTCAGTCGTGTGGGTGGGTCCCATCCCATCACCAGGACATCAGGACCCATCTCTGGTCCCACTCTGGACCTTCCTTAGCATGCTTGCCCAGGGAAGGAAGAGAATTACTTGCAGTAAAAGATGTGAATCCCACTCATGTTAGGAGAGAGCCTCGCTCGAGGACACCACTGCCCCAACCCACCCCTGCACACAAACACCATTCCTGCCACGTGAGCCCAGCTTCTGACAGCAGGCCAGAGCGGAAGGATCCGATTCAGAGAGGGGATCTGCAGGATACCTTCAGCCACCCGGGTCCTCTGGGGCATGAGTCTGGACAGCTGCTCCTTCCCTGCTCAGGACCCTCAGCCCTCCTGCCAGGGGCAGCTCCTCTGCGGGCCCCAGGGCCTCCCGCTGCATGGAACCGCTGCTGTCCGTGGTGGCCAGGACACAAACGGACCCGAGTGTTCACTTGACTGAGTCAGTTACTGCTCGGCGTTGGCTTTTGTGTTTTGCAATTATTTCAGCTTCAAGGAATCTAGTGTGTTGGAAATCTGATGCGCTAAACTGATTTAGAAAACAAATCTTGTCACCAACTCTCGGCTCCGCTCCTGACTTCACTAATGCTCAGAGTCTCGCATCGAATAAGCATCGATCCGCTAACCACGTTACAACGCGCAACAGGAACACATAGTTATGGGAAATAAAAGTAGGAAAATATTTCTCTAATGATGAGAGGATGTCTCAAAATGAAAACTCGCTACTTCTGTCGATACGAAGTGACACCCTCATGGCACAGCCGCGCTCGTGGAGGGTGCCTGTCGCCCTCTGTCGCTTTGGTGGCCCAAGCCCGAGCCCAAGCGAATTCACAACTTCCCCAAGTTTTAATATGAATTTGAAGAACACGAGCAAGAAGAGGGTCAGGAATAGGAAAGTTTCATATTGTAGTTGGTTATTTGTTTTTCTTTTAACTTCTTAAGTCTTAAAACATCCTATCAGTTAAACCACAGAAAAATTTTTCTCTCTCATTCACATGAAATAACAGACCACAGCCTTAAAATTACAATAACAAAAACACTCAAGTAACTCTTGATGCTGTTAAATGTAAAATAAATATTTGACTGTTACTTTTTTGGCCAACATTTTTTACATATTTGTGGAAACATCGAGGGAAGAGTATATCCTGTGCTGGAGAAAAATAAGATCGAGCTAGGAGGGTTTTAATTGACAGTCTCTTAACCAAATTACTCCTTATATGCAGTTTTCCCCGTGGAGAAGCCACAGCATTTTTAGGAGCAAAATGGCCCTGGAACTGGTAGTATTCTTTGGCACTTCCTACAACTGCCCGCAAATAAAAAGAAGGGGAATTCCTTGGTTAAGACTGCCCTGCAAGCACACAAGTTCAACTGTGGTAGACAAGCAAACTTTTGTCCCTTTCAGGGCAAAGATTCTTGGTCCCCTCGCGGCCTCCTGGGGCAGCCAGCATCCCGCAGAGACCCAAAGCAGCTCTGCCATCCGCCTCCTCCAAGGCCTGGATCTTCTGAGGCCGATTTGAGGAAGGGCAGCCCTGGTGACATGTCCCAAAGTGACCTGCAGCCTCAGAAGCGGACCCCGCTGTGGGACCACCGTGGCCAGCCAGCCACAGCACACAGCCCATTTGAACCTTTCCCCAGGATAAGTCCTAAGCTCGGGGACGTGGGAATCCACACAGAGATTCTCTCCCTGGTGTTTACACCTCCATCAACGGGGACTTCTGCAGCACACACCATTTCCAGAGTGAGTCACTGTCATGCATTCAGAGATCTGTGGACTCCAGTAAGCCAGTAGAGCCTTGCACGTGGACGTTCAGGAAAGTAGCCTGCTGAATGGGCGTCTGGTGAGACTTGCCCACTGAGATACACACGATTGGACAAACCAGCGTAAGAGCAAATCAGCGACGGAGTTGTTCGCCGTGTCTGGTTATTTAGAAAGATAGGAATTAAGCTCTTGTTAAGTTCATAATTGCTTCTCCCCCAAAGAAGACTTAAGCTGGCTAATAATCATTAATTTACCAAGAATAAAAAGATCCACTCCGGCCATCATTAGGAACAGAAAAAATATCAACTTCTTTAAGTTTAGTTTTGAGGATGGAAACACTGAATTCTGCTACTTGAGTAGATTCCACACAGATTCAGCAATAAATGAATGGGTCGGGTCTTTGAAGGGATGCTAATATCTACTAGTGAACCGTGGTCAGGGAGAAATATTAACTTTGGGATACCAACTAGGTAACAGTTCAGCCAACTGTTAATATGATGCTTGTGGTTAATATTCTTTTAGATGGAAAAGAAAGTCAATGTATGTCCCCAAAGTTCTCTGATGACTTTGAAGAACTGATCCATCTACCCAAGGACCAGGATTAGAACCGAGAACTGATAAATGTGATGGAGTGAGTAGTTAAAGGCTGGGCAGGAGGGAAACGCCAGTGTATCAGAGGAGTTCTTTGGGACTTCACAATTACTTTAGGTCACTGAAACTTTGCCAAGTCTGACACTGGCGTGATAGCCAACCAGTCCCCGGACACAAGGGGGGCTAGTTATTTGTGGTGACAAAATGAATGCCATCTTAATCTTGTAGACCTTGTCAAATTATGAAACAGGAACTTCTAGATTCTCTCAGGAGCTAATTAGAAAACCTCATGGGGCAAGACATTGCAGGCTCACTTGTCAGTTTGACAGTCCACTTCCCAAAGTGCGTGTGCCGTTAGACAGACTCATAATGATGGCGGCATTGATATCAAGATACAAGGATGCAGATCGGATGTGGCTGCAGATATGAATGTAGATGCAGTAGACGAGGATGGGGATGGGGATGTGCACATGATTATTAATATGATGGGGAAGTGGATGGGAATGTGGGTGTAGAAATGGATGTGGATATGGGTGGGGATATGGATGGAGAAGTGGGTGGAGAAAAGGTTGAGGGTGGCAGTGAGGTTGAGGATATAGCTATGGCTATGGGTGCAGATATGGATAGGGATGCAGGTGTGGATGGAGGAGAGTTGCAGGATGACAGTGAGGATGAGGATAATAGATATGGCTAGGGGTGTCGATATGGATGGGGCTGGGAATATAGATAAGGATGTGCTCATGGACATAGATAGGGGATACGGATGAGAACAGGATAGTGCCATTTGGAGTCAATGCCTCACTTGCAAATGCAGGAGCTACAAAATCTTAGCTCTGCTCCAGATTGGGATTCTGGTTGACTAATCCATCTTCTCTGTCTGACCTGGAGCATTTCCCATTACTTGAGGTGATTGATCTGTGGTTGGAAATTGAGTTTTATTCAGAAGTTCTGTGAGTTGCAGTAGTCTGCTGCCCTTTTTTCTCACCACCAAGCTAGCTTCCCTGAGCTCCAAGATGCTGTTGACTAATAGTTGCTGGGCCCTCGTGTGGCATCTGTATCTTCAGGAAGCTTACATCCTAAAATAGGTGACAAGACAGACAAATGAAATGAAAAAATTGTGTAGCTGGAAGATGAGAAGGTTGACTCTATCTTTAGCTAGCTAGTATGAGTACTTTCTATACTTGAGGCAAGTGTTATGATAAAAACCAATCTTCAAAACAATATTATGCACGTCGTCATTTCTGTCATTCAAATGCCTGCTAGAGCTAAGCTTTTTTATTTTTAAATATTCAGGCTTATCGTTTACTTGTTTCAGACAATAATCTCTACTGACTTCAGTAAAATATCTCTAACTAGTTAAGGCACAGCTGGCCAATCGTCTCCTCTCATGCTGTTGGATTCAGGCAACAAGTCAATTATCTATTCAGCAGATGTTTTGACTCTTGGGCCAACAAGAACTTTATAGCCTGCGAGCTACACAAGCCGCACTCCCACACACACTCACTCACTCACACTCCTGATTGCACTGTTACTGGAAATTACCTCAAGATTGTGTAAGATTTATAGACAAATATCCCAACCTCACTTTGCCAGAGTCAGGATGGCATTCTCCTGAGATTTTTCGGGCTTCTCTTGTGGCTCTCTTGGGAGCCCCATGGTAATTACACACCACAATTACCATGTGTATCTTCACTGTGGTATGGCTGGAATCAAATTCCTCCTCTATGCCTGTCAGAGCGAAGAGCCGAGAATCTCTCTGAAGACCAGCACTTAGCTGGTAACCTCAAAGTTCTGAATTTCTTCCACATGACAGTATGGGACTCTCTTCCTTTTTACTGAAAGGCCACATGACAGATTTGGTTAGGCAAATAGAGCTCTTCAAAAGAAGTGTCTATGTTTTGTCATTGTGCCAGCGTCTTAAGTTAAATATTCTTCTCATAGAATTTCCCATTATTAATATTATCCTTGTGGAGAATATTCAAGGGTCACATAAGAGAGGTTGGTTTTCAAAGACATTCCACATTCTACAGGAATAATAGCTCTGTTCTCTTAGGAGGCTCCGCCTGCTTGGGGCCTGGTTGGCAGTTCTCAAGAGGAGAACTGGGGTCTGTCAATTTGAGGGAAGCATCATTTCAGAAGGTAGCTGGGCAGTGAGAAGTTGAGCTGAAGCCTCTTCTGCCGAGTTTGTGTGAGAGAAAACACTGTTGGAGCAGAATTATGATGGAGAAATGATCTGGCTACTTCCGCCTAGCAGAGGCTTTAGCCAACATGCTGAGCCCAAATGTGGCTGTGACGACGTGGGTCTCTGCCCATCCCTGATAGATCAGTCGGGGTCCTTCAGAGAACCAGAACCAAGAGGAAGTGTGTGTGTGTGTGTGTGTGTGTGTGTGTGTGTGTGTAGAGAAAGATTTATTTTAAGGAATTGGCTCATGTTGTAGGATCTGGCAAGTCTGATATCCATAGCTGACAGTCTGGAAATTCAGGCGAGATTTCTTATACCACAGTCTTGAGGCAAATCCCTTCTTCTCTTGGAAAACTCAGGCTTTTTGCTCTCAAGGTAGCATGGATGAGGCCCGGCCACATTTTCAGGGGTAATCCCCTTTATTTAAATCAATCGACCGTCAACAAAATGCCTTTACAGCAACACCTAGGCTACTGTTTGAGCAAATAATTAGGCGCCATATCTTGGCCAAGTTGACACATAAAATTTAACCACCACACCAGACAAGGCTCTAGGTTCCAAATATTGGCATTGCTTTCTCTGTCACCTCTCTTCATACTTTCATGGTGTGACCCCCAAGTCTCCCTCCAAAGCCTGTCAGTGTGCTGCCTTTATCTCTTCTCTGCGTGGCCCTGGGGTTTTCCCAGAAGTCACGGTCACCTGCTCTCCGTTTCACTGCATCTTCCTGAGCGGGGGCGGGTGGTGGTTCACCATGCTGCCTGCCCCCACTGCCCTTCTACACCGTGCATCCTCCAGCCACTGCCCCTGCACTCCCCCCCCCCCATGCATCCCTCCACCCGTCAAGTGAAACCATGGGTCGGGCGCCCAGGATTTGCTCTCATCAGCAAGACTGGCTCAGAAATCAGCATGGCTGGAGGAGGCGAGAGCAGAACAGAGCCCCAGGAAATGGGATAAGAGCCCAGGACACCAAGAGGGCTGGGGTGAATAGAAAAGGCAGAGGGAAGGAGGGAGCCTCTGGCAGAATGAGGAAGATTACTGTTTTTTCTGAGAAACTTGTAAAGTGCTTCTCCAGGAGCTCCACACCTGCCTGGCCGCCCCCTCCCTTTGGGCAGACCACCCAGCACTTCCATCCATTGTGTATAGGCAAGAGGATTCCTCAACAGAAGAAGTGAGGATTTGCATAAGCTTCCCTAAAACAATGGAGAAATTAAGTGTGGGAAGAAATGGGAAACGTGAATTGACACTGTGTCCCAAAGAGCTTTCCCCTTCAGCTGCTGGAACATTGACATTAAGCCTGTGGGGGCCACAGAAAAGCCGTGTTCACACACCAGACACTGGACGAGGCCTGGTGGAAACCCTGGCGGGACCCATTTGCTTACCTACCTTGGGCACTGGGCCCCACAGCCTGGAGACAGCCTGGAGACGATTGGTGGCCGTTTTCGAGCCCAGGCCAGAGTTAAGGTCTCCGAGCTCTGCCGCTTTTCAAGCGACCACTCAGGAAGCAGCTGAGTGCAGGCAGGCAGGGCAGCAGCGGTTCCCGGAGAGCTGGCAGGTGCCACCACCCCCCTCATTTCAGACACGCGAGGAGGCCCTCACCCAGGGCACAGCGGTGGGATTGGGACTGGAGACTCCGCATCAATTTCCGAACCTAAAATCAAGAAGCAAGCCGAGCACTAGACCAGAGTACCATGCAGGAGGCTGCTCTAGTTTCTTAAATATTTTTATTTAACCTGAATCTCAAACTATTCTCTTGTATACAGCTGCGCCTATGAAACTGTGCATATCCCCACACATATCTGAAGGGGCACCAGGAGGAAAGCTCCTGCCACAGGCCACCGAGCTGATGAGAATGGCCACCCCAGTGCACCCACCTGGGGGAAGAGCTGGGTCTTGCACTATCCATCGAGAGCAAAGGCTGCTTCCGTCCGGTGAGGGAATGCTTCCCGTTCACAAAGGCTTTTCCATCAGTGAAGTGCAGCTGTCCTCTTGCGGGATCTCTGTCTACTTTGTGGAAATGTTGGTCTATTATTTAGTCTCTTTGTATAGGACATGGGCTGGCCTTCCCTTCCTAGTCTCAGTGTAGTATGGTGGTCTCGTTTAAATTGGAAAGGGAGAGGAAGTAAGGCCATGCCAAGTTTAAGAAGATATAAAAGGAGGGGTAATAAATTATTACCATGTGTTAGCAGCCAAACCCGAAGCAGCAAAGTTTATGATAATGATCAAAGCAACTGGGAAAGCTGCACGGATTCGTCTCTTGACTTGCATTTTATGAATAGGGTGGCAGTTCAGGGAAATCCTGAAAAGCCAATTAGAGAGGGATCGTTTTCAAATTATTGTCAGGCACTGGAAGAGCCTTTAAAAGGTGTTGGAGGCTCTGCCGCCCTGGGGCGAGACCGGCTGGCCCGCCTTCCCGGGAGGCCCGGGCCAGAGGGAGAGTGGCCCCCACTCGGTGGGGGGCGGGCAGAGCTGGGCTGACCCCCACCTACTCTGAAGGGTTTTTGGAAACAAACATCAGGCCTGCGTTCTCTGCCAGGATATATTTTGGAGCAATGGTGGTTGGAACCATTTCTGAATGTTTTGGGAAGCAGAATCATGCCGTTGCTCCAATGTTGGGGACAACATTCATCCATGAGCTGCCGGAAGGAACGGGTGCAAAGACAGGAGGCGTGGAAGGCAAAGAAGTGGGAGACAGCTCTGCTGACATCAGGAGGAGGAGAAGGGAGAAGGACCAAGAAAGGGAAGCCAGTCTGGTTGGCCCCATCACATCACACTGGAATTGAGAAATAGCGGGAATCCAAAATGCTGTATCATCCAGAACTTTCTTCTATTTGGCTGTGGAAAGCATCGTGGGATTCCCGGCAGCAGGCTGCCTTCCGAATTGTATTTTTGGTTGTTCATATTTAAATGAACATTTCTCGAGAAGATGCCAATGATCAGCTCCAGGACAAGACCCCAGCCCACCAGAGAGCCAGGCCCTCCCCTGAGTCAGAGCTCTTAGGGGTCACCCACAGATGGAAAGGACAGAGCCCTGGGCAGGGAGCAGGAGCAAAGCAGCCCGGACGCTCACACCGCAGCCGGGGGCACAGCCTCCACGCGGATCCCCGGCGCATCCCTGGGAAAGCTGAGGGCCCGGGAGCCCAGAGCAGGGACCGACTCACTCGGCTGCCTGCACCCAAATCGGGGCTGTCCTCTGGCCAGGCTGGTGGCGGCTGACAGGACCCAACCCTCCTGGGTGGATTGTTTGGCATTGAAAGCAGGTGAATGTCTTGCTTAAGGGGGACACAAAATTCATTCCTGGTTATGGAAAAATGAATGCAGAGACATTGGATTTTTTTCTGAGCATCTAGGCCAATGCTGCTGGTGCGGAGTTTGGGGCCCTCCCACCTCAGGGAAGACACGCTGCCGTGGCCGCAGGAGACCCAAACAGCCTGCCTCCCTCTCCCCGGCGGGGGGCCCCGACGGCTCCCTCCATCCTCCACAGAGGGACGCTCACCTTCCCCGACTGATTATCCATGCCAGGCACAGTGTCAGCTCACGCGTTCTCAGAGCGGTCCTAGAGAGGCAGGTACCGGGGCTCAGCGTGGGTTGTCTGGAAGCACCTGTTCCTTCCAGCAGCGCTGTGGGACTGCGGAGTGCCGGGCGTTCAGTCCCCAACACCCGGGAAGGAAGCGGGCAGAAGCAGGATCGGGCAGAGTGCAAGAAAAAGCCTGAGTCAGCTCAGCGAGAGGCCCCAGAGCAAACATGCCCCCCCCCCGCCCCCCCCAAGCTGTCCCATGTCAGCAGGAACCGGCCAGGCCCTTGTACCCGCCTCGCTCACTCGCCAGATGCTGCTACCCGGGGAGGGCCACGCTGTGCGGGAGCCCCCGGCGGGCAGCTGCACCCCACATCACTAGGCAGCCCAGTCTTCCTCGAAGGGAGTTCTGGGAGGTGCATGCCTGCAGACAGCACAGCAGAGTTACCTCGTCCTTCAGGTGAGAAAACAGACACAGAAACAGGAGCCAGTGTTCCCTGGGGCTGCACAACGACTTGGTGTGATGCTTCAGTCCCAGGCTGGCAGGCTCAGAGCTCGGGTCCCATCCTCTATACTCTGCTACCCCACGGCTGTCACGCATTTCTTCATTCACAATAGCCAACTTATGGAAATAACCTAAAAGTCTGTCAACGGATGATTGCATAAAAAAAGATTATACACATATAACATAATGTGTGTGTGTGTGTGTGTGTGTGTGTGTGTGTGTGTGTGATTCAGCCATGAGAAAGGACATTCTGCCATTTGCGTGGACCTCGAAGACAGGATGAGTAAAATAAGCCAGGCAGAGAAAGAGAAATGCTGTATGATCTCACTAACATGTGGAATCTGAGAAGGTCTAGCCATAGAAACAGAGACTAGAATGGTAATTACCAGCGACCGGGGGTTGGAGGAAATGGGGAGTGTTCATAAAAGAGTACAAACTTCCAGGAATAAAGAAACTACAAATAAAACCGTGGGATAGTATCTGTTAAGTGTTCAGCCCCACAGCTTGTCAATACGATCAATCAGGGCTACCTCTCTGTACATGATTATCATGACTTCGGTATCATAAACGACTCCTTAGGCTCTGGACCTGGCTGCCTGAGGGGCAGCAAAATGGTGCGGAAGAACCCTGCACAGGAAGGGGAGAGATGACTCTGTGCCAGGTCTGCTGGCAATTGAAGGTAAGAATTCAGAGCTTCTCTGTTTCCCCGTGTAAAAAATGAAAAAGTTGGATTTGGTCACCCCAAGGACACTTCCAACTGTAATGTCCAGGGTGCTCCAGCCTTGTCACTGCCCTCAAAGACTCACTTTGCTTTGGCCCTGGGGCCCAACAGGACCGCAGGATGAGCAGATCCCCTGGTGAGGATTGTGGAGCCTGGGACAAGGGCTCATGGGCCTCTCTGCACTAGCCCTACTGCGATATAGGGTAAAGGGGCCATCCGTTTGTAGAGGGCAAAGCTGGGGGCAGGGGGGCCATTTATTGCGACACTTCAGGACTCGAAAGTCATCCCAGCCATCCCTAGCAAGGTCTGCACCAGCAGCCGAAACGTCACACCGCCCTGTGGCTGTCAGCGCCCCCGCTGAGACAGGGAGGACACAGAAGGTAGGAAAAGCCTCTTCACCTGCTGTGAGTCTAACTCACCCAGCACTGGAAGAAACTGCCGATGGCATCTCAGAGCTGCCATGGATGCACTTTGAGAAATAATGGAGAGTAAGAATGTTCCTGCAACAGGGAAATGTCTCCTTTCCTAAAGGAGAAAGAGTGGATCCCAAAATTTATGGGCTGGGAAACTGCGTATTGCCGCCGGGATAAGTTCCGAGCTGGCCGATGAAGCACAATCCAGGAGGACCCAGTCGAGGGGGAAGCAGTGATCTCGCGGAGCCATCGCGGGATCTTACGTAACTGCACCAACTACCCAACGCCAGCACCTGTTCTCCTCACTTTCTGTCCTGAAGGAGAAGGCAGTGTCGTAACCCTCAATGATCTTGATTTGGAAACAGAACATTTCTCTCTGGAGGCTTGGGGTGGGCTCCAGATGCCAGCTCTGCTACTCTTCTCCAGGGACTCCGCCGATTCTCTCCTCATTCGGGACTAGGGAAGGGGGAAGGGAATTAGCGTGTGCTGAACCTCTACGATGTGCCAGGGGAGGGGAGGCTCCAAGATTCTGACCCACTGTCCCTCTTCCTGCAGGTGCCGTATTACCAGACAGGTATCATCTTTGTTTTACAGATTTGAACATCAAGACTCAGAAAGGTTTGCTGTCAAGGTGGTAGAACTAAGGATATAATGATGACCATACTCCAGAAGTGAGAATCCAAGTTGGGTTAGTAAACAAGAGAAACAAGGACCAAGCCAGGGTACCTGGTAGCCTGGGAGGTGGGACCAAGTACCCCAAATCAGGTGGGCAAAGAAGAACCCCAGGAGAATCCTTGAGATGTGGGCTTTGGCCCAAAGTGGGCTGGTTGTGTTCCGTCTGGCAGGCCAATGGGAGATTGGGAGGATTTTACAGAGAAAACATGAGGCAATTATTATCCCTGCTTTACAGGTAAGGAAACAAAGTCAGAGAATATAAGTAAGCAATTACCCAAGTTCAAACAGGTGGAATTACGAGTGCAAAGCCAACGTCTTCTGCGGCCTCATTAAGAAAATTGAAATTATTGTCCATGCTTCTCTTACCCCATGGCATTGTGTTAAGGATCCAACCGAGACTCTATTGCTGTGTGTCTGTCCGAACAAGCTGGGGAAATGTGAGCTGGTGCACAGCAGAGCAGAACGGACCCATAACTGGTACAGCGGTGCTGATCAATGAGTTAATATCCACCTGGAAGAGAGCCTCGGTGGAGTGCCGGCTGCACAGCTTTGCACTTGACCTGACCTAGAGCATCATTGCCCAGACGCTTGAGATATCAAATTTGTAGGCCAAATAGCACGGGGAGGCAAGTTTTGCCATGGTGCTCGATTATATCGCAGGGCTCAGAGAGAGCAAGCCAGGTTGAATGACATGAGACCAAATGAAATGCAACAGGGATGCACGGAAGGCTCTGTATTTAGGGTTTAAAAAATCAATTATACAAGCGCAAGATGGGAGGGATGTGGGTTTACAAATGTTTGCATGAAAAAGCAGGAAGGATTAATGACCACAGTGCGGCACGGTGGCAAAGAAGCAAACGGATTGTCTGGCTACATCGAGCTTCCAGATGGAGGGATGTTGACGCTGGAACAGGATGTGGCATGACAGTCACTGCTTTTTCAGGGAAAAATCTCCACCGGGGACAGGATTCCGAGGCAGGTAACCAAGCCGATGGAGAGCCTAGAACTCCAGACATTTGAAGAGCAGTTTGTGAAACAGAGGTTGGTGAATGTAAAGCCAAGACTTAGGGAAGACGGTCACAACCGTTGTCTCCGTATGGAGGAGAAGACAGATAATCTGTGTTGGCCAAACACGCCATAAAGGCCAGTGGGCTGAGGTTTCAGGATGGTCGGCATTTCCACGTGAGGGGGCTTTTCGGACATGGAACATTGTCCCACAAGGCCGAGAAGCCCTGGGCCTGGGGAACGTGGCATGGAAGCGGGCACACCACCTGCTGTGAGCGGTGCAGTCGACGTCCCTGCCCTGAGGACCGGCCTGATCCATGGAGCCCCAGGGCTTCCACGGCTCCTCCTTTTGGGGTGAGGAGTAGCCTGAGGGCGGGGGCTCTGGGTGTCAGGCCCCCGCCTACAAAAACAGCCCCCCTCTATCATATTTCCACACTGAGCCTTGTCTCCGGTTTCATCTGAGCAAAGCTTCTCTGGCTAAAAATGAAGTTTGGTCATCGCCGCTCTGGACGGCTGGAAAGCCCAGCCAGCTCCCAGATGGGCCCTTCCTCCGGCCCTGCAGCCAGCACAGGAACACACGAGGTAGCTCGGAGCACAGACCTTGCCACGGCAAAGGAGAGCATTGAGAGGAAGGTGAACCACAGTGCTGTGGGAAGCCCAGCGTCAAGACCGTAGGCATACTGACTACGGTGGCCACTTACCAAGAGCTTGTGTGTTCAGGTGCAATTTGGGAAAATTACCTAATGACTGGGAAGATTGAGGCCAGGGACACACGTTCATCTTGTGAGCCTGTTGGCCTTGGTGATTTATCTGTGAAATTGGGCTTCTCAGTCTTTGTTGTTTAAGCTCATGGAAAGTGTGTGCTTTCCACCAGAAATAGCACCACGGTGCTGTGGGGAGAAAGAGGCTCTCTCAGTGAGTTGACCTTGTGGTTTGTGTTTCATTGTAGTGTTTAGCCTCTAGTTGACACCTATAACTCAGGTGAAATGACACCAGGACCCCAACTCAGGGCTGCCCGGAGCAGTGGGAGCAATGGGGTCCCAGAAGGAGCTCTGTGCTTGGTTCAGACTCTTCCACTGCAGGGAGCAGACATGGCGTGACCAGCACAGGGCCACGTCTGGGCGTTCACACATTAGTCTGGTCACATCCCTAAGTCCTTTTGGGCAGTGACAGATCCAACTACCACTCAAGGCTTTGCTGGACTCTAGCCAACCCCAGTATGGCTGGAGTCATGGTCCTGGCCTCAGGGAGCCTGTGGTCCAGCTGACAGAGCAATAGTCATCACATAGGTAAATTCCACTTTGGTACTTACGGTGTGGAAGGGCTTGGGGGCTGTTTGAGGTGGAGCGGAGGGCTTCTAAGGGGAAGCAGTACCCACATGAAAGATGTACTCAAGGCTCTAAGAGGAGGCAAATGGGCATCCTAATAATAGGCTCCTGCTGAAAACTGGGGATCCCGAGGGCAGAGGTCAAGTGAGAACAGAAGGTGTGCACAGGTGCCCTGAGCAATAGAGGAGGATTACAGGGGCTTGGCCAGGGGCAGTAGGGTTTTGGGAAGATGGACCTGAAAGCAGCTTATAAACTAGAAAGGTCGCTATGGCAAAGAATAGGATCTCAGAAGCTCAGAGAAGTGCTCCTGGCTTGATGTGACCACACCAGAGCCTGCCAGGTAATATATGACAGCTGGTGGCTGAAGTCTGGCCACAGGAGAGAGAAACTCCACATGGGGAATGCTATGGGTTGAATTGTGTCCCCCCAAAAAGCTGCTGAAATCCTAATCCCCAGTACCTGTGAATGTGACCTTATTTGGAAACAGGGTCTTTGCAGATGTCATCAAGGTAAGGTAAGGTCACTAGGGTGAGCCCTAATCTGGTGAGACTGCTGCCCTTGTAAATAGGAAATTGGGACACAGACACAGACATGTGCACAGGAAGAATGCTGCGTGGACATGAAGGCAGAGATCGGGTTGATGGTCGCACAAGCCGACAGACACAGGGATCGGCGGAAGCCACCAGAAGTGAGAGGAGAGGCACGGAACAGCTTCTCCCTCACAGCCTCGGGAAGGTCCAACCCTGCAGGCACCTTGATCTCGGACGTCTAACCCCCACACTGTGCGTGAGTAAGTTCTTGTCAGTCAAGCCACCAGGTGTGTGGTGCTGTGTTGTGGCAGCCCCAGCAAACCAGTCCAACCACTCACTGTCTCCTCTCCAGTCGGGGGAGGGCGTCCATGCCCCTGTCACGGGGACTGAACTTGGTATTCACCACATCCGTTCTGCACGGGCTCTTAGGACCCTGCTCAGAAGACCCACTCGAAAGAAGTCAGCCCCTACTGAATCTGGTGCTCATCTTGTCAGGGATCACCTGTGCCTCTTTCCTAAAGGCTAAAAAAAGTGTTTGGGGCAGGAAGGCTCTTTCTTGATTTACAAATGTGTAAACCAACGCTGCTGCCCCGGGTAAGTTCCTGCAGCCAGGTGGGGTCAGCTCCAGCCACAGGTCCGGGCAGGGTGAACGGCTGGATTGTACACATTTCAGAGCTCCTGCCCCAGCATCGTGTAGTTGTGAATTCTGCAGCTTGCCTAGGAACAGCCACATAAAAGTGCTTTTTTTTAAAGCGTTAAATTCTACCTTCTTTTTTAAAGAACAGGTAACATTTTCACAAAGGTTCTTATCATGGTCACGTAACTATGTCTCACATATCACGAAGTCTCCCAATCAGGAGGCAAGGGGCTATTTCCCACCTTGGCTGTTTCCTGCCCACCATGTGGGGGTCCTCCCAGCTCTGCTCCAGCACTTGGGAAATGGCTCTGGAAGCTGAAGCTGACACCAGGAAAATTCAGGAACATGACTCGCCCCAGTATAGCTATGCTGTGTGATCGATGCTCCCACCCTGCTGGCCAGGCGGGCATTGTCGTGTTCTTGGTTGCATTTATTATTCAAAAAGAGTGGGGGTCAATTTGGAAGCTATGCATCCATGAGGCTGGGATGCTTTCTACAGAGCAAGAACATAAATCACACTGCACTGGTTTGAAAACCCGGACCTCCCGATAACCAGCACTTGTCATTAGAGCATCTGAAATGGGGGTCCAGCCCCACACAGCAGCACAACCCGCACCACTCCCCTTGGAACCGTGAGCACCCCCTTAAATAAAAACACCACATTTGCACTATGAAACCAGGTTACTCACTCTCAGCACCCATTTCTCAGACCTTACCATGCCGAAGCATACACTTATAAAACTAATAGAAATATCTGCTTTCTGAATGAATGACAGCACGCAGTCAAACGTGCGGAATAACCTAGTTGAAAAGCTCACAGTAACTACGCAACCAGACATGGATTTCCCCTCCAAAACCACCTTGCACTAGACACCCGGAAAAATGTTCACCCACAGAACAGAGTCCCAAATCCCTTCCCGCATTTCTTGAGCCACCCATCCACACAACAGTACTTTTAAAAGCACCTGCTGTGTGAGAGACACTGTGTTAGGCACTGGGGTTAAGGGGCGACGTGCCATCACCCCTGTTCTGGAAGAAACCAAGATAAGCGCATCATGCCAAGCCAAGGACAAGTGCCCGCGGATACAAACTGCCGGCACGCGCACACAGAGATGGGAAGAGGGACAAGGCGGATGTAGGAAAAGTTTCTAGGGGCAAGTAACGTTTGTGTCGGACCTTGGAGCAGGAGTCGAGCTACCAGTGTGAGGGAAGAGGAGCATTTGAGGACAAGGGGTCAGTACTTGTGAAGCTGTGTTGGCAGGTGTGAGGAGGCTGCGCTCTGATGGGGCTGAGGTAGACGGGGCCACTGGAGTCAGGAAGGGAAGAGAAATTATGAGTGGATTATGGATGTCCCTGCCTGCTAAATTCAGGACGTTGACCCTGGGGTGTCATTGAAGGTTTTGCAATACGAGAATGGCTGAACCAGTTTCACCTGAAGACCAGAGGCCCACACCTTTGAGACAGTCAGCTGCAGGGACGAGGGCAGTCTTGCTCACAGAGTTTGCAGCAGGTTCTGGAACCATGTGTGATAGACATCAACGTAAAACTCCAAAGTAGCTCAGTGTCATCGAGCCCAGATGCCGGCCACGCGGCCACATCACCCCTTCTTTCAAAGACTCCTTCCAGGTTGGTATTTGTAATTTTAACAGTCCTACTTGTGCTGTGGTCCTTGTCCAGTTCCCAGGCCTTTCACATGGGGGACAGGTTTTAAATAAAATAAAAATTTCTCTTGCTTCTTACAGATTGGACTTGATTAAATATTCCACTGATAAAGGGTAAGCAAATGTCAGCTTCAATATCGTAAAAAGAGAAATGAGAGTTCATACAAGCAGCAAAGCAAACAATCCATTTTCATACTTTATTAGAAACATTTATTGCCATAATGACTACATTATATTAAGCAAGCAGGTGGAAAGGTGTTTTGTGCATGATGCCTTCAGATATCTTTATTTTCGAGATCTTACTGTCTCTGACGTGGACAGATGTATTATTCTCTCTAATAGAGCTAGGGCAAGGAAAGCTCTGATTCCAGCTACTACCATCAGCACGTGGAGGTCACGGCCTATCACTTTGCTTCCCCGACAGTGGGAATCCATGACTGCCTTTTTCTACTCAGCACGTGTGAGGCATTCTGGATACAAATGGCAGAACTCACAGTGCACTATCCAGTGTTCTGCCAAAATCCACAGCTCACATTCCAAGTGTGCCTTTCAATTTTTCCAAACCCTCTATAATTTGATAGCCACATAATTCCGACCCAGAGTCGACAGCCAAAAGATAAAGAAAAACTACTGTATGCCTCTAATGTCTACACCACTTTGAAAAATATTGGCAGATTATCTTGAAGAAGAGATTCTAAAGCTCTTCTGTTATTTTTTATTAGTTATCTATTGCTGTGTAATAGCATTACCGCAAACTTAGTGGCTTCACATAATGCCATTTATTCTCTCATAGTTTCCGTGAGCAGAGCTTAGCTGGCTGGGTGCTCTAGGGAGTTTCGGTCAAGGTATTGGCCAGGTCTAGGGTCTCATTTGGAGGCTTAGCTGGGAAAGGGTCTACTTTTGACATTCCGTGGTTGCAGGAAACATTCATTTTCTTGTGGCTGAAGAACCAAGGACCCTGGTTTCTTGCTGGCTGTTGACCAGGAACTGCTCTCAGCTCCTTGCCATGGGGCCCTCTCCAGATGGTCCTCACAATATGGCAACTTGCTTCTTCAAAGCCAGCAAGGAAAAGAGTCTCTCATCAAGGCAGATGTTACAGTCGTGTGTAATGAATCCACACGCACGTGATCGCATTTACTGTATTCTGGGCAAAAGCATGCACATGTCCCACCCACAGTCTGGGGGAGGGGACCCAGTACGGGGGTGGGCACCAGAAGGCAGGGGCCACCTTGGAGTCTGCTGCCCACAACCTTCTTCGAATCTGCTCAAATGCTCAGGAGAACAGCTGGAGTGGGTGGGACCAACTTTAACCACAATTTCTTCTGACAGAATTGAATTCCTTCCAAATTTAACAAAATGGGGAAAAAAGAATCCATGTAGTTTAATAAGCCATTTTTTCCTTTAATGTCATAAATTCAGATCCTCATTCCAGCATAACTTTCCTGTGCATATCAAAATCCTCAGTCTGCATAATACAGAAATTTCCAATTTCTGCTTTTCTTTGGCAAACAAAAGTAAATATATCAGACATTCTGATTAGGAGACAAAGCACAATATTTGGACTTAGCCAAACAGCAAATATGTACTGAGAAGTTGCCAAAACCTCTGCAAAGGCACCCTGGAAATTAGGAGAGAGGGACCGAATAAGGCCTCAGCCTCAAGAGTCTGAAAAATTCACTGGAGCAGGAAAAGTTTTCCAAATTTCCGAGTATATGAAAAGGACTGACCATTTTACTTCTCTCTTAGTTTATAAGTAAATAATCGGAGACGGTACTTCTCAGCTGTGCAAAAAGCCACCTCACACACACACACACACACACACACACACAGAGTAAGTAAAACAACATCAGGTTAGAGCAGAAGCGAGCTCACAAAGGGGCCACGAGGCTGTCATTCCAGGCCTGCAAGTAGACTAGTTATACAGAAAAGCCTTCCACTCAAAACAGATATATCTTCCATCAAACGTAACTGCAAATGGATTGCTAGGCTCACAGAAAGTAAAGAAAGTAGGAAATGCCTCCAAATATGAGCCAAAATCAGAGCAGTGAGAGCCAGAGGTGGGAAACAGACAGGAAATGCGCTTGCGGGGGCCAGTGCAGGGGCTCGGCATGCTAACATCAGCACTGCCACCTCCAGGAGCAAACGTTGGACCATAGGCAGGAAGGAGGGCGGGAACTAGCATGCCTGGATTCAGGCTGGGACCTCAGAATCAGACTAAAATGGGTCCATGTCGATGGTGACTCCTGGCTCCCAATGCAAGCAAAACCAATGAAAATCTTCTAAGGAGAAAACTATCCTCAAATAGGCTGCCAGGATTTTCAGTGAACAACATCTATCGAATATCAGTTTACTGTCAAAGCTGTTCCGTGCATACAATGACATGAGACACCGTGTGGGAGAAGCAACATAAGAGGAGCACAAGATCTGAACAAAGAGAAGTTCTTCAAGCAACAGGAGACACAAGCGAATCACCCACAAAGGGCCAGCTATCGGGCTGACAGCAGACTTATCAGAAGCCACACCGAAAGCCACGAGGCCATGGATTAGTATCTCTAAAGTGCTAAGTGAGCCAGAAGTATGTACTCACGAAAACTCCCTTTTAAAAGTGAGAATAGAATAAACATATTTTTGGTTTAAAAAAACACAGGAGGAAAGAAAAATATTCTATAAGTAACCGTGAGATGCAACAAAGAATGAAAAGCAAACAGAAGGAAAATCTAAACAAGCATATGTGAGGTAATAATCGTTACGGTGTCTAATTTGCGGGGATGAATAAGGACAGAATTAAAACGCCTTAAACTGATAATACAGAAGTCAAAAGAGGTCACCAAAGTTGGTTCTCAGATACTTGTATGGTTCCAGAAGAGAGCTGAGAAATTATCTTTAGATCTTCTTAAGCTTAATATGCATGATAAATTTTTAAGTGTAGCAATTAATAAGAAAAAATTAAAGTGTAAAACTTCAATGCCAGTGGAGATGGGGAAATAAGACAAGAAAATAAAAATGAAAAGTACAACAGAAAGAAACTAAATCAGTTTTTTAGTAGCAAGCAAGAAAAAAAAAGGCATTAAGATGAGATAAGTAGAAAGTAGATGTAGAGAGGTGCAAACGACGCAAGCAGATCAGTGATAATAATAAATGTTCTTTGGCTTAATTCCCAATTAAAATGCGGGGATTTTAAAAATCTAGATATTGATACTCTTACAAGAAATATTGCAAAGCATAGGAATATGGACAGGTTCAGAAGCAAATGATGAAAAATATAAGTAGGAAATACACTTTACTATAAATAGCAATATCAGGGTGACAAAAGAGAGATACACTGTATACTGACAAATGTTCAATTTACCAGGAAGATAAAAATATTCTAAAATTCTATGAGCAATATAAAGGAACCTCACAAAATTCAACAAAATTTACTGACAGGTCTCCTGGTAGAAATGCTCAAATCCATCCTCATAGGAAGAGATTCTAACATACTTCTAGGTTAAACAGCCAAATATTAGTGAAGATGAAGAAGACTGAACATCCCAATTAATAAATTTGATTATTGTCATTTATAGAACACTGCACCTGGATATTAGATCTTCTCAAACATAAGTAGAACTTTCACAAAACTAGCCCACGTCCTGGGCCATAAATCAAATTCCAACAAACCTTAAAAACGGGTTTCATACAAATCATACACGTGCTCATCCCAAGGCATTGAAATACAAGCCAAGAACCAAAAAGACGAAAAACCGTATGTTTTAAAAAATTAAAGAATACTTATAAATGACTCATTGATCAAAGAAAAAATCATACTAGAAATGCTTACATTATGATGAAATGATCATGTAAATGTTACGTGTGAAAGTGTGTGTGATGCATAGAAAGCAGTGGGCCAGAGAAATATACGGACCCACATTCTCACGTGAGAAAGGGGGAAAAGATGGCCATGCGTAGAGGAATGTGGAGAAGAAAAGAGAGAAAAGGATCAAAGACGGAAGAGGTCAAAGCCAGTTCTCTGTAAAGTAAACAAAATAAGATAAATCTCTGGCAATATTTTTCAAGAAAAAAGACACAAATAATATTAGAAATAAAATGGAAACAAACGGTAGATCCAGAAAATGTTTAGAAGATATTTTTTAAATGTCCTTGGAGTGTCTGGGTGGCACAGTTGGTTAAGCATCTGACTTTTTTTTTTTTTTAAGATTTATGTATTTATTAGAGAGAGAGAGCACAGAAGGAGAGGGAAAAGGAGAAGCAGATTTCCTACTGAGCAGGGAGCCCAATTCGGGGCTCGATCCCAGGACCCCAGGATCATGACCTGAGCTGAAGGTCATGATTAACCAACTGAACCACCCAGACGCCCAAGCATCTGACTCTTGATTTTGGCTCAGGTCAGGATCTCAGGGTCCTGGGATCTCAGCAAGGAGTCTGCCTCCCCTCTCCCTCTACCCCTCCCCCATCCTTAAAAAAAAAAAAAGATTTAAAATGCCGTGAATAGCTTTATGTCACTAAACCTAAAAGCTTAAAGTGAGAATATTTCTAGAAAAAAAATTCCTAACCAAAGCTGATTCAAGATTAGACAATGTTCTTTTATTTCCAAAAATTAAATGTCTGTTTTAAAATCTACCAGAGAAAGTAAACACCAGACCCAAGTGGTTTTCTAGTGAATTTTACCAAAATGCCAAGGAAGAGATCATTCTGGCCTTACAGAATCTATCCCATGGAATACAGTGAGTTAATGCTCTTTGACTCATTCCACAAGACCAGTAAGAGCCTCATCACCAAAAGTTGGCTGGACCAGGACAACACAAAAAAGAAAATTTTAGACCAATCTTCGTCATGAACATAAATAAACAAACTCAAATAAAATGTTAGCCCATCAAATCCATTAAAAGAGATATTTTATCATGCCTAGGTTAGGTGAGCCCAAAACAGTAGGGATAATAAACTTTGTAAAATCTATTATTAACACTCACCTCATAAGTAAATTGTAAGACTAAAATCATATATCAATTGAGCCATACAAATATGACAAAAATTCAACACAGACTCCCTGTCTACAAACACGTGGTTGAAGATCATGGAAAGCCAAAGCAAATAGCATTCTTTCGTAATTTTTATCGTGAATATTTCTAAACACAACTAGAGAAATATATGTGATAAACTCCCATAGGCCCAATTCGCAAATAGGTTGCAGGCATAAACATAAAAGACAAAACAATGAAGCGTCTAGAAAATAACGCAAGAGAAATTCTCATTGAATTTGGCTTAGAGAAAGACTTTTTAAACAGGATATAGAAAGCTCTTCACCTAAACAAAATGATTGATAAATTGGAATTAATTACAATGACAGATTTTTGTGCATCAAAACAGCATTAAGAGAACAGCCATAGAGGTCTGCAACACTTAGAACTGACAAAGATTTTATATCTAGAGTATATAAATAATTCTTATGAATCAGTAAAAAAAAAAAAAAAAAAAAGAGAAAAATGAGCAAAAAACATAAAGGGGCATTGTATAAAAGAATATATCCAAGTAGCCAATGAGTATAAGAGAAGGTTCTCATTCTCATCAGAGATCATGAAAATACAAATAAAAACACTATATATGGGCTACACACCCACCAGAATGCTTAAATTTATAAGACCAACAGCACCAAATGTTGGCAAGAATATGGAGGAACTGGAACTCTGACACGTTGGAGACAGGACTGTAAACTGATTCAGTCACTCTGAAAAACTATTTGGCATTACCTACCAACCAAATATATGCACACATCATGGCCAAACCATTTCATCCCGGTATATTCCCAAGAGAAATGTTTGCGCGTGTGCAACAAAAACGTGGGCACAAATGTTCACAGCAGCATCGTTCATGAAAACCAAAGAGTATGCATAAATAAGCCGAGGCCTAATCATACTGTGGGCTCTACAACTTTGAAAAATAAATTATAGCTGGGTTCATATGAATAACACTCCACGGCTTTGAAAAATGAGCAAATTATAACGAGGCCAAAGACACTAAGAGACATTTTCCAGAAATATGAATGACACAACAATATATGAAGAGTGGCTTTGTCTCATTAGCACTCGACATAGTTAAGACTACATGGAGATGCATTTTACCACTAAATTGGCAAACCTTTGGAAGCCTCATAACACCAAGTTTGGGGAAAGATGTGGGTGAATGAAAGATGTTAAATATTTCTAGTAGAAGTGTTAATTGGCACAAGCACTCTGCAAACATTGGGCAGTATCTGGCCAATTGACACATTTTTATGTCCTACCGTCCAGGAGCTGCGGTGTTAGTACACATCGTAGTGAAATCCTTGCACAGTTTTATGAGAATGCTCACAATAGTTGGGTGTTTTTTTTGGGTTTTTTTTTTTTTTTCCCATCATAAAAAAAGGAAGGGAAAAAAACCGAAACAACCCAGAAGCTCATTGACAGGATATGACTAGATAAACGTGGCTAGAAACACTCAAAGGAATATTATATACAACACTGAAAATGAATGATCTATTCTGGAGTTACATCAAACAACATGGATAAAAATCATAATTTGAGTGGAAAAATGCTGGTCGCCGAGCATCGCGGGCGCCTCAGAGGTGGGAGTGTGCGTAATCTCCCTGGCAACGCAGCGCTCCTCAGCTCGGAGCAGGTCTCTGGAGAAGGGGCAGCTGTGAGCTCTTAGCAGCCAGCCCCACAGCAGCTGGGAGTGAGCTCACAGCCCCAGAAAGGGCCCTGGGTGAGTATGAAGGCATCCACCACACCACCCATACAGGACTGTAGGGGCCTTAGAGTGTCGAGCAGAGTTGTCTCCCACTTACTTGTCCCTTGTGTTCTGTCATAAACCGTGTTCTACTAACTGTGTGTCTGTGTCAAGACCCATACATTCGGTAGCCTTGAAGCAGCACAGTTGGGTTTTTCTTTCTTTTTTAAGTTATTTTTAATTGTGGCAATGTACACGTAACATAAAATTTACCCTTTTAACGATTTTTAAGTGTTCAGTTCAGTGGTGAAACGGACATTCACACTGTTGGGCAATCACCACCATCCATCTCCAGAACCCTTTTTTTCTTGCAAAACTGAAACCGTCCCCATTAAACAACAACTTCCCATCACCCTCCTCCATCTAGCCTCTGAAAACCCCTGTTCTGCTTTCTGTCTCTGAATATGACTACTGTGGAGACCTCACATAAATGGAATCTTACAGTATTTGTCTTTTGTAACTGGCTTATTTCACTTTCCAAATTGTCCTCTATCATCAATGTTGTAGCATGTGTCAGAATTTCTTTTCTTTTCAAGGTGAAATAATATTCCATTATTTGTATATACCAAATTATCTTTATCTAATTATCTGCCAGTGGACACTAGACTTCTTCTGCCATCTGGATATCGCAAATAATGTTGCTATGAACTCTCTGTAGAAGTGTCTGTTCAAGACCCTGCTTTCACTATTTAGGTATATAACCAGAGTGGAACTGCTGGATCTTATGGCCATTCTATATGTAATGTTCTAAGGAGATTCCATACTGTTTTCCATAAAGGTGGCACCATTTTTAGATTTTCTTTTAATATGGAGTTGAAACTTTTCTCAAAGTTCCACCACCACCACCATGACCACCAATACCTCCCCCACCAATACCAACACCTCCACCATCACCACCATCATCTTCACCAACATCACCACCTCCACCATAACAGAGAAAAGGACCCCACATTACTTCAAGTTACCCTTCTCTTGACATCCTCCTTATCCGTTTAGTCAGCTGTATGTAAAACCTTCATCATTTTTAGGAAGGCAGAATTATTAGGTCAATTTTCTTTGGCTCCATCCTTAGTTATCTTCAAACGAGTCCTTTGAAGTGAACATTGAAGGAAGTGAACATTTCTACGATAAAAACACAGTGCTGTTGAACAGAAATCTCCCCCTGCTTGCCTATCCCCTCTGAAAGCATAGTCAGATGTGAAAAACATTGTGGTGGATTCAGTATTAACAAGTGAAAATGGTAGAATTACTAAATTCACTTATCCCTAGATGTACGTACGGCATCATTGTCTGCTGCCCAGAAAAAGACGGACAAATATGTACAATACAGATGAAATTTTAGGAAAGAAAAGGACAGACTGTATTGGGGGAGGGGGAAATCTTACCAACTTACCACATTTGTGGAAAGATTAAGAATTAGGAAGCATGAAATCATTTTAGATTCATTCATAGAACTCTATCCTCCTGCCCATCAGTGAATCTAAGTCTCTTCCATATGGGTGGGCGGGGGCGGGGGGAATAGAAGAAACAAAAGCTTATTCATTCATTGCACAGAGATGCATTCTTCCCCTTTCAGAGCCACTACGGTAGCCTTATGTTCATTTTCTCTAATCCTCACAATAGCCTTTAAATGAAGTTATTGTGACCCCCATTTTACAGTTGAGAAAACTGAGGTTGCAAGAGGTTACATGGCCTGCAGGAAAGGTCATGTTCCGTTAAACACAGAGTCAAAAATTAAACATAGTTTGCATAGTCCAGCCCTTTTTCTGGAGTCTATTCTCTGTTCCTCTAGAGAAATCTACACAGAGTGAACTTCTGGGTCCCTGTAGAGTGAAAATGCCTTTATTTCATTCTACTGGACGCCAGTTTGGCTGGGTATACAATTCCGGAGTCAAGCTCATTTTCCTGGAGAACTTTGGGAATGTTGCTCTAATGTTTTTTGCCTGTACTGATGGTGAGTAGATTTCAAGTCAATATAATTCTTGATTCTTCGTAAGTACCTGTGCTTTTTTTCCTTTCTCAGAAAGCGCCTAAAAAATTTACTTTACTCTAATAAATTTACTTTTAATCCTAATAAATATACTTCTACCCACTCTACTCAACACTCAGCCTTTCAATCTGAGGATTCCTTCAATCCTGGAAAAGATTTTCTTATTATTTCTTTGTTCAGTGGCTTTCCCTGTCTCCTATATGCTCCTCTGCATTTGGGGTGTGAGCCCAGCATCCCTCCTGGGAACCCATGCCTTCATAGCTCTAATCTCCCCCGTCTGGCTCGGTCCTGGGCAAATGCTGATGCTGCCCAGTGCCTAGCTCTGGTGGGCTGGGACTTCTAGTCTGCCCGGCTCCTGAAAACTCTGCTGGGCAAGAGTTAGTCTGGGGGAAAACTCCCGAACCCCCGAGTTCTGCTGTCTCCTCTCACAGAGACCTCCAGAAAATGCTTTCCTAAAGCATTCCTCGTTTTGTCTCCCATCTCTATTTCTCAGAGCTTCCTACAAATTTCTGATTCACTATCCTTCTTGTTTCTTTTTTTCCAGTATTTTAGTGGATTGATTATTTTAAACAGTCTTTTGTGTCATTTTGTGGCATCTCTGGTCCTCCCCAAGTTGTAGAAAGTTTCTGCTCAGTCCACCATATAGCTCCTAAATTCTGTCTGTGCTTTAACTGTTACTGGAACATGCAGAGCAAAGCACCAGTTTTTGGTGAATTACAACTGAGATCAGTTCTTAAATGGCTCTGTTGAAAACCTATTGAAAGCCCCGAGCATTCCTATTATATAACATCATGTCAATTAGTTCAGGCTTTTATGTTATGCTAAATGGACAGCAAGCATTTCTCGGACGACTCACAATTATAGTCGAGGTTTGATCCTCTTTCTTGTTCTTTTGGCGGCATATCTCAACAGTACAGGGATGTCCTGACCATTCTTACACCATTTCCAACTAAATGTGCAAAAATGGAGCTAAACCTAACAGAATTGAGTTTTTACCTTAAGCACATTTTCCTTTTGCCTATTTTTTTTCCTGCCATGTTTCATACAATTTTTGCAGAGTCAAAGAAGTACTGTCAAAGGTAAAAACTGAAGCCATTCTGCCTCATTGGTGATTCTGCGAGAGCACTTGTATGCATGTGTGTATTTCATAAGGTGAATCCCATGAATAAGTTTTACTATTACTTAGTGCTTTATTTACTGTTGAACCTAACCGGCTTGTCAAAAATGTTAAAAAATACAGATGATGTACATACAAGCTGTATCAGTAGCCCAAAATATAAGGGTGGGTGCCAAAAATAATGTGGGTTACTAACACTCCAGGATCCTTCATCCCATTCAGCAGAATGAAGAACTTCATCCCAGAAAGTTTGAAGGGGAATTAAGTAGAAAGAATATGTTCATCAGGAATGTGTGAACTTCATACAATTTCAGTGGTTTTCCCAGACACCTTTGATTGAAACTCTCATGTGAAATTTCATTTAGCAAGTGGTGGGAAGCCTGGAAACTAGGGAGTGGACTATTTAAAAGTGGGCAAGGGCTTAGAATTTAATAGGAAACTTACTGACCCCCCCCCCAGTGTTTACCTGGGGCAGTGCAGGGGTTCTGTGAGTAGATTGTACTTGGGGCAACATGGTCCCCCTACCTTGAGCTCATGAACTCAAAGAGGGCAGAACTTGGCTGAAAACCACATGCACTGCTGCCCCAGGCACACACCCCAGCAGCTCAGGGCCGTTCTCTGTGCAAGGCTCTGCCTCCATATCCAAGGGGCAGGATACAGTTACGATGGGGTTTTAAGCAATTTCCCCTGCTCCAGGGTCATGACTGGGGTTGCTCTCCAGCCTCTCCTGGTTCCCATTTCACAACTCCTGCTGATCCCACAGACCACGGAGGAATGATGTGTAAATTTCACACGGCTCCCACATTTGGGTTGGAAGAGCATCTAAAAACTTGGTTTCTTACCCAGAATTTATCCAAATATCATTAGTTGGACAATCTCACATGACCAGCCTTTCTCATGAGACCCTCCTGGGTTTTAGCCTAGCCAGAAATACTAAATGGGCAGCCAATCAGTGAGTACAAAGGCACACACTTTTTTTTAAACATCAAGACTGAAAAAACAGCTCTTTTGAACCTCAGAAATGATTTGCATTGGCTTGTGCCTTCCTCAGAGACCACAGTCAGCTCTCCATCTTCCCAACACACCACATGAGTTTTCCTGGAGCCAAAAGAGAGTCGTCAAACAGGGGCCAGTCAAGAACCACGAGAGCTTCAGTGAGAACAAACGGCTCCAGGTTCCCAGAGGGGACTCAGCCTTTGCTGGGGTATTAGTCTCCTGTTGCTGCTGTAACATAGCATTGCTATCGCCAAGAGGAACAAAGTTATTCCAGGTCCAGGGACAGAAGGCTAAAATCAAGTCTAAGCAGGGCTGTGCCCCTTCCTGAGGCCTCCTGGAGAATCCGTCGTGTTCCCTCATCTGCTTCCAGACGTGCCTGCACCCCTCCCTTGAAGCACCCCAACCTCTTGTTTCTCTTGTCATCCCTCCTCTTACTAACACAGACTCTCCTGCTCCCCTCTTCCACAGACCCTTGTGATCACAGTAGGCCCATTCAGAGGACCCAGGACAATCTCCCCGTCTCAAGATCCTTACCTCCGTCACATCTGCAAAGTCCCTTTTGTCGTGTTAAGGAAATAGTTGCAGGTCCCCAGATTTGGGACATAAGTTGGGGGGGCATTATTGAGCCAACCACAGTTAGTTTCCCCTCAACCAAGAAAATCTGGACTCAGAACCCAAAGTGAGTGTACTCCTTGGTATTTATCCAAAGGAGTTGAAAACCATGGAACATACGAACCCATTTGTCCAAACTCAGGGAATGAACACCAGCGCGAGTGAGCCCCGCTGTAAACTATGGGCCCTGGGTGATGATGACGTGTCAGCGTGGGCTCATGAATTGGAACAAACGAGCCTCCCAGGTGTGGCACGTTGATGGTGGGGAAGGTGCTGCCTGTGCAGGGGAAGAGGGTGCGTGGGAACTCTCTGCGCTTTCCCGTCATGTTTTCTGTGAATCTACAATGACCCCCCAAAAATTAAGTCTTCATTTTAAAAAAAGAAAGGAAGCTATTACTGAAAACATTCTATATTTACCGACACTGATGATTTGGACAATAGCTCAGGGTAAATTGTGTTTACTTTCTTTGAAAATGTCAGTATATAAATAAATATGTTTTCTTGTCGAAATAAAGACAGTATACCACCACATTTAAAAAAAAAAAAAGGAAGGAAGGAAGGAAGGAAGGAAGGAAGGAAGGAAGGAAGGAAGGAATGACAAGCTCAAACCTACACCTGAACAGCTTCCTCCTTCAGGCAGCAGGAGGAGCTAAGATCAGAGTCCTGGTTGGAATGTGCAGGAAAGAAGAGGAGCTCTCTGCCCCCAGCCCATTCACGAGGTTTGGGTCTACTGGGGAGGCAGTGCCGGGAAGGCTGCATGCAGCCCTGGGGCGGGCGCTGGCTCCGTGAACCTGACGTTACTCAAGGGCCGCGTCACCCCACGTGAGGCTGACAGGTGTCAGGACAAGCTTGGCTCCGGCAGCTCTTACGGCCCGGGGCAGGCCCTGTGCGGGCTCTCTCTGGACAGCGTGCCTTGTTTTCCGTGGCTCTGGAGTGACACACACCACTTGTCTGGGCCTCAGTTTCTCCCAACCAAGAGAAGAGATCACTGTCTGCGAGGCCATGAGGCAACGATGAGGTGCGCTTGCTGTGCCAAGGTCAGTGTCACATTTAGGATCAAATGATTCCCCCAAGGAGTCATCTTCTTCCCCTCTGCTGGTGTACTTCACGGAAGCAGGGGTGAAGCGTTCCTGCAGTGACTAACGACATAGATTGTGCAGACAGCCGCTGACTGCATCCGTCGTCTCGCCAAGGAAAGGCCGCCCCGTGTTCTGAAGGACAAATGGGCGCATGGTCTTTATCACGGGAAGACGGTTCAGGAAACACAAGGCCAGGGCAAAGGGAGCAAAGGGCACCGGCCCCTTGAGCCCCTTGACCCAGATGTTGTTGGGGCCGGGCCCGTTGACGTCACCACCCGTGTAATTCTAAAGAAGAGCAGCCCCCTGTCCCAGGCTCCATAAGCAGTGAGTGCCTCCAGTGGGAGGAAAAGTTAGTTCAAATATTAGCCAATCTATTTTATTTCTTTCCTTTCCTTTCTTTCTTTCTTTTCTTTGCAAATAACCTGGTACCGTTGTATGAATGGATGTTGGACTCGGTTTCCCTGTTGGTCTGATGCAGTACGTTTAAGCTCCTCAAACGCCGCGGATCTCCCAAATGTGCGAGAGTGACCGAGACTTTGTGAACTAAAAGACGACTGTGTGAATAAAATTATTTGATGGGGGGGAGGGGAAGGCTCACTCTTTCTACTCTGCTGTGCCTTTTTTCGAATACATCTTCAGAAAGGCCATGTTCAAAAAATTAAAAATAAAGACAGAAACAGAAAAAAGAACCCTCCCCAGAGCCTCCCGGCCCCCATCCAAGCAGGTAGCTCAGCACCTGCCTCCAAGATGGCAGCGGGGACTGATGTCACACGTCCCGGGACAAGCCCTCTCCGGGGACTTACTGCCACGTTTCCCACAGTCACAGTGGTGGCATGGTGACAGCTTGCCCAGGACCCGTTCATGGGACTGGTCTCGGCCCCCGACTTGGCTTCCCATGGTTTGAACTTCATTGTCGGCCTTGAGACCCAAGAAGCACAGAGCTCCACTGTGGGTTGGGCTCCCACGGCAGAGACCCGGGGGGTGAGAGGGGGAGTCCTGCTGACCTCGCTCGCTCCCCCCCTCCTTCCCCCCATCACGCTGAAATGAAAAATTAAAAAGACACCCCTGTCTAGGTGGCCCATGGCGTCGCTGTCTCGGCCAGATAGGGAGCTGGAACATTTCTCTGGATCCAGAGCCGGGGCGTCCCAGGAACTCTGCCACCACTGTGCCTTCTGTTGCTCTGCCCGAGTCCTAACGCAACTCGGGGGGTTGGATTACAAAATGATTTGTGATAATGGGAGAGAAGGAGAGGGTTATTTGACTTCAGGAAACAGCGCAGCAAGTTGTGAATGATATATGAAATGAAACATCCAGGGCCAGCTCACAGTCAATGCACGAGGCACAACAGGCTGTCCCCACTGTGCCGAGCCGCTTGCTTGTAACCAGACACACAGACGTTTGGCTCGATCAGCAGCAACCCTCCCAGAAAACCGCAGCAAGCCCCTAAGTCGAGGATAAAATATAGCCAGCGAGCAGGCGCGCTGTTAATTAGCCAGAGTGAAGGAGAAAGCGAGGAGAAAGATGGATTTCCACAGGCACAAATATCAGCTTTTTCTCCTCCCTCCCAAGTCACAGGACCCATTTGCCTTCAAAAAGGCCAAAAACAAACACGGTCATCTTTAAAAAAAAAAAAAAAAAAAACGAATGCTGGTTATTACATTTTGAAAGGTGAGGGCTGAAAACCAGAGGTGAGCTATTTTTAATTCTTTTATTGCGGCTGTAAAATACAAGATTATTATTGAGAGTTTCTTCAACAGAAAAAAAAAAGATATTTTTTTAACTCTTTAAATATGAGTTGTCCTTTTTTAAATTTCAGAAATACCTTAGGATTAGCTCTCAAATACTCACAGAGGACCCCTGTCGTCCAAGCTCTCGGTCTTCCTGTCCCTGAACAGGCTTTGTCATGCCCACCGTCAGGTGAGAGCTTACCAGGGTCTTCCAGGGGCAGCCGTGCAGTGTCCACGAAACGTGGCCTCGACCAGCCTGCAGCTCCTAAGCAAAGGTTGCATGTTTTTACCAAAAAAGTCAGGACACGCACAGGGCTGCACAGCGAAGGTGGTCTCATCACACAATTTATCCTCATCATGTAAGACCTCAACATGGTAGCAAAGAATTAGCAGATGAAAGTCAGAATTCTAGTTGTATGTCTCTGGGATTCAATTAGCCATTTACTAGGATTTTTCCTAGGATTAAATTAGCCATTTACCAGGATTTCAGAAAGAAAGAAGACTAAAACATTTTACTGTGTGGTTTTTAAAAAGCCACATTTCCTAATGTCAGAAACGGGGGGGGGGGGGGTGACACAGAAATCATAAATCCAATGAATAAATGTGAAAAATCCCTCTAGTCCGCCATCTTCGTAAGGTTGAACGGAGGACTTCTGTGCACACCCTGGCGGGAGCAATACCTGCGGGCTCACCCAAGGGGTGTGTGTCCCTCTGCACACCACCTTTCACTCATTAATGATTGGATGCTTTCCAAAACCTTACTTTCTGGAAGACCTGGCTTATCTTCGACGCCACGTGCACGTCTGCTCTGCGCATATAGCATTTTAAGTTTAACAACTGCCACCAAAAATCAGTGCTCCGCATTCTTTTTCCTTTTCAGATCACTGTTGCACAGTGCCGGGTCTGTGTGAAGCAGAGGGGCGACAGGGGCCTCCCTGCCCCTCCGGTCCAGGGGCCTCACCAGCTGCTTCTACCACAAACTTGCTTTCGTCCCTGGGAAGATGTGTGCAAACGCGGGCTGACAGGCAGGACGTGCCCATTATAGTCATCAAGATACAAATGGCTTTCCGATGCTTCCCAGGATCGCGGGGAGTTTCCACTACTGCCTGCCTTTGCAAACATCCTTTCCTCTCTTGTCCCATTTAACTGTCCAAATGAAGTCATTTTTTAAAAAACCAGCCCCGAGAATTTTTGAGAGGAAGGGAAGGAACCCCAGCTCTGCAGTCCCCAGTCCTTCCTCGGGACTCCCAGAATAGCTAAGTGCCTCCCGATCCCTCAGCTCAGCCGGCTGAGCCTGGGGCGAAGCTGGAGAGACAGAGCCCCGTGCATCCATTTACAAACAGAAACAAACACCTTTCCAGCAGGTTCTACAGAATCGCTAAACAAAACTAGGGAGAAGGTATTTTTGATGTAAATTCTGAGCAGCTGGGACCCTGTGATTTCTTGAGGAAATAACACCATTTCCTAAAGACGTCTAGCACTGGGAGCTCTGCAGCCTTACAATTTCCTTTCTTGTTTACTAAAAAGCCCCTGTTTGGGCGTTCGTGTCACACCTACGCATATTGCCTGGATGGCTTCCTATTCCCAGCTCCGGGTCGGCACAGCTGCGCTCTCCGAGGGTCGTACCTGAGCTGTGCTGTGAAGAAAGCCATTTCCCGGTGCCAGGTACCCGCACTCCGGGGCCACCCAGCCTGGCAGAGACTGGGAACTTTGTGCAGCCGCAGTGGAGTGGGTGAAAATGAATCCGATATGAAAATGTCTGAAGCAATAAATTAACACGCAGCAGGGGGGCTGATAGCTCAATCCTGTCTGGTCCAGACTCTACCTGACACCCATTATTGTTCCAGGAGGAGGGACCCGGGGACGGTACTGGAGCGAAAATGAACATTCCCTACAGACTTGAAGCTTTGCCATAGGTATGTGACGTGACTGTGCACAGGAGCCCACCCGGCTCCGAGCGCTATCCGCGTGTCGGCTTCCAGGTACCCTGTCCACCGTCCTCTCTGCCATCTCCTGCTTGTTTATTTCATGCAAAAGGACTGTCTTTGACATTTGGAAAAACTATGGAAAACGTGCATCCTTGATAAAGCTGATCGATGTCTTTCTTAATACAGAACAAATACTTGCAGGTCGGTCTGCTTCTTCCTGAAGAGGCTCAGCTGCAGGGCTTGACAACAGCACTTGATGAAACAAACAAAAGACGAAAGCGTCTCAACATTTGCCCCGTGTGCTGTGCGAGGTACCCGAGGCTAACAGTGTCTCCCCTGTTCCGGGAAGGCCTTAATTTGCGTGCATTCTTTGAAACATTGCTGACCCCAGTCTGAATTATTTTCCCGGAACAAACATTTGTGGGAGATGTTTAGAATGCACACCCCCAAGAATGAATCTGGGAACAAATTCACATTCAAATGGCTCTGAGTAAAAATTCTCTTCTTGATATTTTGCTTGGAATATTTCATGCTCAAGGTCTTCAGAGGTAAGATTCTAAAGTGCACATTACTATTATTTTAAATCAATAAATTGCTTCTGGAGTCACATAGTACATGAGCTCAGTCCTCCGACACTTTTAAAGGAAAAGCAAATTTGAAGAATAACATTCGTTTCTCCCCTTAAGGTTGGAAACAATACATTTTTTATAGACACTCCATTTTTATTGTTTGTGAGGCATTTCCAGGCTAAATAATGAACCTTGTGTTTTGATTTCCCTTTTTAAATATAGATCTGCCCTCCAAGTGAATATTGTACAGTTTTAACTATAAGCAAATGCAATCATCTTTCATGAGAGAAGATGATATTGTCTCATACTTTAACTTCCTGTTTCTAAAAACTACATATTTACATTAAGTATGTGACTTCTGGGAAAGTTGGTGGATTAAACAGCATCACAAGATGTTAATAATTTATGTCACCTCTCATTTTAACCATCCCAGAAAATGAATTTCTATGGTCTTATTTTTTTTCCTTTTTTTTTATTTGCTCAAATAGTTTTCTTATCAGCAATTTGAAAAACGCTCACAGCTTTTTGCCCAAAATATTTTCAGTGCTCATTGTAGCAATAATAACTTAGCTAGTTAAAAGTCAGATAATTAAACACACAAAGATAGACCACTTTTTTTTTTTTTTTTTTTTTTTTTTTTTGCATGTAGCCTTTGGAGACTAGAATTTTAGCACAGCTAAAGCTATGCAAATTGGATTCGGTTGTCTGTAGATTTCTTGCTGCATATTAAGACCACTTGCTCTCAATTCACCCCTGCTGTGGGGAACAGTGACATCTCCCAAAGAATAGAATCGTACACTGAGGCATGATACCTAGAACAACTTCTGCCCCAGGAAGGCTTAGCAGCCCAAGAACAAAAGTGCTGAGGGCAGGAAGGAGAACATATTTAAAATAACCACATAACTCATAATGGAGCCGGATTAGTCAGAGAGGCGATAAAAATCTCCCTGCTGCGAATACAGAGCACACAACAACATGCATTTCGACAAGAAACAGAGATAAATACTGCTGATTCCAAGTCATAGAGCTTTTCAAGAGGTTTTACTGCTTGAAAGTTTATAACATTTGGTGCTACAATTTCTTTCTTCAAAGACAGTTTGGAAGATCCTATGTTTACTGACCACCAGTTTGCTTTTAATGTTTCGAATGAACAAAGCCAGACACAGGATTGTTACGGGGGCTCCTGGATTATTTCAAAAGAGGGAAACAGAGGGCTCGTTTGTGTCTCAAGTGCCTTCTCCCGGCCCAACGAGGGCAGGCACCACCTCCCCCCACCCTGGGCGCGGGCTGGGTGCCGCCTGCCGCAGAGCGCTGGGGGCCCTGCTGTAGAAACGCGCCTCAGGGTGGAGTCAGCACCAGGGTGGGTGGGGTGTGGGGTATAAGTGCTGCTCCCACAGTTTCCTTCTCTTTCCCAGTGTCTGGCCTGGCTTCCCAGAGGCGATATTGGTCCCAAACTAGACACCATTTATAGCTGTTGCCATGTCCCTTCATCCCTCTCTCCCATTGGCAAATCAGTTGTGCACTGTCTCTTTGAAGGAAGTTTCATATAAAAATGAAGTGAGGTTTCCTTTCGGTCAGTTAAAAGCTTTCTACACCACACACACACAGACACACACACACACACACACACACAGACACACACACACACAGTCTTAACTGACCTGCTGTCAAAAGTTGTCCAAACCACCTCAACTAGTATAAGTCTATGCGGACCTACGTGACCTCACCAACTCAGTCTTGTGCAATGGACAGGGTCTTTCACACGGACATGGGTGGTCTCTGATTCCCTTCTTTTCCAGACTTTTCTTGGCATTGTCCAACCATCTGGAGGTTTCCATCAGACCCAGCGTCTCCTGAGACTCTCCTACCATCCCGAGTCTGGGGTGAGAAAGGCCTCGCTGACCCCCGCCCCCCAGCAAGCACAGAGCTACTCACAGAGTGCTCCGAGAGAAATTTGGACATGTCACCCTGAAACCTCATTCCCAGTGACTGAAATGAGCTCCGTACCCACGTGGGAAATGTGTGGCTGTCGATCTTTCTGAATACATTTCACGACATTGATTTTAAATACCCCACCATTGTTTTCCTTTGGATTGTATGATTATCACGCTCATTTAGAGGCCCCAGAACTCACATTGTAAAAATCAACTGACTGTTTCTGACTTGCTGATTTTCCATGAAAAACAGGGAAAACTGCAGTGTGTGAGGGAGAAAATGTTTGGTTGTGATGTGAGCTAAAACGTACCACTTCACTGGGCTGTGAAAAGTCTCCACTTACGTGTGCTTGGAGTCCAATTCTCCCCCTCTCTTAGGCTCCACATCCCCACTGATGAGGTTACATCCCAAACAAATCCAATTCCACGACTTTTTAAGGAAGGTGTGTCGGTGTGTTCTGAACAAAAAGAATCAAAATGCACTTTGCAACATCCTGTCCGAAAGGGCTACCACCTTGAGGAAATGCTGAATGGCTTAGGAAAAAAACAAAAAAAAGAGGCTCCCTTGACTTTCCATGATTAATTTACTTAGACCTCTCTCTCTTTGAAAATCTCCTCCATAAAATTCGGTCTCATCAGGCACAGTGAACAGTGCGAATCAGCCTGTCTCCAGAGTGGCCCACACTGAAAATAACAACCCAGCCAGTTAATAAGGCCCCGTGTTCCCACTTTTGTGTTCCTGCTTTATGTGCGTGTAAGTCACTTTAAAGACAATAGACCCTCCTAGGGCAGGGCGAGAGGCCTGGAGGGCGGGTCTGGACACAGCTCCTGGTCCATGTCCCTTCCAGAATATTCTGGGGGAAGGGGACTGGTCGAGAGGTATGCTTGAATTTGTGTGTCTGAAATCGAATTCCACTCTCCCCGAGGATTTGGTCGGAAAACTCCTGAGGGAAAGTGTGAAAGGAAACACAGCAACAGGGAGACGAGGAGGTGAGCCTCCAAATCCATCCCAGTGGAGGGCATGGTGTCTCCAGTCTCTCAAACTTCCGGCCTCATTTCCCTTCACATCGGGACTGCCGGCTCCGTGCTCAGAGCTCCAGACCAGGAGCAGCAGCCGCGCTGGGGTCGAAGGCCGCGAAGCTGGTGACCTAGCCGCTCACGGGCGCGGGGAGTAGGTGATTCTCCGCCGGCAGCACCCCGATTCCGGCCTTCCTTCTATAGGGCTTGCTCTCCAAATTTCCTTTACACTTTGTTTACTATATATTCCAATAGTGTAATATTAAACAAAAACAGTGTGTCCTACGCCAGGATGATTGATTACCACACCATCACAAGGTCACCTCCTAGGGACAGGCTGGGTGCAGGAGGGGCTGTCTGACTCGTACAGTTAACACTATATCCGCATTGTATGAATGTCACCAGCAATCCAGTGATTTATTGCTTGGAAGGCTCTGTTCAATTTTTTCTGCCTGACCAAATTGCACATTTTCTAGAAAAAGAAGCAAAAATATTTCAGCACACGGATTACCTCACTCCTCATTTTCCCCACTAGGCTCCGCGCACATTTGCAGCGATGCTGGTGATCAAAACCTCTTCTTCTCCTGCTTCTTTTCCCCTTCTGCAAGATATTTGGGGGAAAAAAAATGATTATCCCACTAATGAAAAGGTGCAGCAGGAGATTAAGGGCTTTTTAATCAGATTATGGTAACATCTGTGGGCCAGGAGTAAGGGCAGCTGTATGCTCTGTTTCTTAATTTTAGCTAGATTTACCTTGGATATAAAATTGTTAGCCTGGGGGAAAATTGAGTAGGCTTGGGAGGGGGACATGGTCTTTGAGAAGACTACATGACCAAAACTGTTTCAAAACACCGCGAGATAACCCTCCTTTACTCCGGAGGTTTTTCCTTCCTTTCCTAGGAAATATGTACAATGAAACTAAGGAAGCATTTGTGTAAGAGACTGTTCAGCCAAATTGAACAGAGATATCTCTGTGCACGGGGGGCACGCTGTCTGGGCCGGGGTCTGCGGAAGATCTCCCTCACGATTTATTCAGGGTTTCAGGGTTTCTCAGGGTTATTTCTCCCTTCAGCCCCACTTCACATAACTTGCCTGAGCCTTCAGGGTTCTGCTCATGCGCGATGTAAATACAGATGAGACAGAGAGAATATATGGTCTAGTACAGTTGCCAGTATAGTTTTAAATTAATTTGCTCTTTTACTTTCGATCATTGATCTGTCCTTTCTGTGGAAGCTACGTGGGCTTTGAACACTTCACCTGGTGATGCATGTGAGAAGTCTCTCAGGTGTGTGTGGAGGTCCTGAGATCTTTATTTGGGATTTTTACACTAGAGCTGGATATCCTGAATATTCTGGGTTAGGAAAATAGATCAGACAAGGCGTAAGCATTTTCTGAGATTTTCCCCAAATTGGACAGACCGCTGAGAAGTCTTTGTGAGGATGTTTCATTTGTGCGTCGGTTCTTAGCTCTGTTCAATTTTATACAGTTTGGGGGGACAGGTGTCAGAGGCAGAAAAATAGGAAAATGTGGAAGATAGTAAATTTTTCAGGAGTCAAGGAGGATTCTCACCAGAAACACCTTTTTTAAAAAGTCCTAAACTGAGGGTCCTGGGCTGGCTCTGTCTGTTGAGGGTCCAACTCCTGATTTCAGCTCAGGTCATGATCCCAGAGTAGTGGGATTGAGCCCCACATCGGGCTCTGTGCTTGGGGGAGGCCTGCTTGAGGATTCTCCCCTGCCTCTGCCCCTAGCTCCCCCTCGTCTAAAAAAAAGTCCTAAATTGAGTCAATTTTTAATATAAACCTAAGATTCTAGAGTGTTACTGTCATTCATTGCTTCTCATTGGCCAACAAGTTTTTAAAAATCACCGTGTAACTAACCGAGAACGATTTCACGAAATATTCCCCAGCCAGCAAATACTGAAGCGTTAAAATTAATATTTTGTCATCTTTCACAGGTCTTTCCTCTCTCTGGGCTGGAGCTGTTGTTGGTCAGGATGACAACTCTGGGTAAGAAGATCCCACAGTTGCCTGGACCTACAAACCACCCGAAGGCTCTGACAGAAAATGGGCTAAAAATCTTGTGGGGACCAACCTTCTGTCAGCGTGTTTGTGCAGAAGATCGGTCTTTGTCCCTTGATGATGTTCAGAAAATTCTTACTAGGTCTGCATTTGGTCAGAAGGTCCAAGCCTTTTTCTCCACCCCCCCACATAAAGACTCCTTAAGGGACAGAACCAATGGCAGCTGGGAAAGCACCCGAATCAAAAATGTGTATGGCACATTCTTTAAAACGTGGGACACTGGTTACTCAGAACCCATGTTGGTGTGTATTCAGGGAACAGCACACTCTCCTCACTTCCCTTCCTGGGACTGAAGTCTAGAGCCTTTCCCTTGAGGAGACTGAATCTACCCAAAGGACACGGGGAGTGAAGAAAAAAAAGGGGGGGGGGGGGGACAGAAGAAAACAGTTTTCAAACAGGGACGACTTTCATTGTAAGAAAAGAAAAAGAAAAAAAAGAAAAAGAAAAAAAAGAAAAAGAAAAAGAAACAAATTAGAAAAGGCTCGAACCTGAAAGTGACAAGTTTACTTGAAGTTCTTGAGACCAAGAACTTCACAACTTGATTGTGAAAAATGACGAGTTGTGAACAAGAGGATTGTTACAGAATGTGGTGTTTTGGTGCCAGTGTCTAGTCAGGATAGTTCCTGTGAAATCACAATTCGTACTGGGGTCTTAACTCAGAGGGGGGCTCACTGCAGTGCGTCTTCCTGTGACTTTCGTGTCCACATGTCAGTAACCGTCCTCGTGGGCTGGTGCAGGTCGTGTCCACGGTCCCTTGCTTTGGGGGGCTTTCCCTTGCCTCCTGTGACCCTTAACACTTTACTCTGATACTTTAGATTCAAACCATACAAAGAGGTTTCCCTTCATGCATTCTTACTGTTTAAAAACACACAAAAGAAAACTTTTATCTTTGAGGCATGACCATAAGCCCCATATTCTTGAGACTTTTCATTTCAAAATGAAATTTTTAAAAATTGTAGAAACTGTCTGCTGCATATTGATATTCAATGTTTTTTTTCCTGATCGATAAAGCCCAATAAGAAAAAAAAAATGTCTTTCCAAAAGGATTCATCGCCAAACATCTCAAAGAAATAGAAGGGAAGTCTAAACGGGCTTCCCCGCAGCCAAGAAGGAATGCACCAGATCTGGCCTCTTTTTTTTTTTTTTTTCCTCCCTATTTCTTTTTTCCCCTGTCACTTGGTAGATGATACTGCTTTTGTTCTTTTACTTTTTGGTAAAAGAGAAAGTCACAGACCCCACCCAATGTAGCTCTCATCCATTCTTCTTCCATGTACGTGGTGATTACACAATGGGGCTCATTTTGTTTCAATGGGGATGGAAATCGTGAACAAATTGTAATTTGTTCTTACTTCCCTTTGAACTCACAGGCCAGGTAGGTGGCACTTTAGTGGCAGTCGGGCGGGGGTGAGGGGGCAGCACACGGTGAAGAGACCCAGAGAAGCTGACAGACACAGAAACAGGTTTACTGAGGGTCCAGCCACACGCTAGAGAAACAGAGTCTCGTCAGGGCAACACAATCCCGCAGAATGAATGCTACAGGTCTCTGTGCGCTCTCATCCATAGACTGAAATGTATACATCTGTGATTTTTTTTTCTTTTTAAAAGCCCCAGGCCACGTGTACTAACAATTCAGATTGTGTTAAGGAAAAAAATCCTTCTCACGGCGCACACACATACACACACACACGCAAATACAAAGCAAGAAAGCCAAAAACACCCAAAGAATGCTACAAGAACACAAAAGGTCTAGATTTCTCCTCGCCAAGAAATACCGTCCTCTTTCCCAAAGATGGGGACTCAGGACGTTGTTCAGACCCACAAAAAAGGGCCATTCCATCCGACAGGCAGAGTCTCTGAGTCTGCACAACACTTCCGAACGTTCCCTGGAGCGCTCTGCACTTGTGAATGGCTAGCTGGCATTCCCGGCTGTCTCTTTCATTCCCCTCTGCTTCGAACACAGAAGGTAATGCATTTTTTTTTTTCAGCGTTTCCCAGAGGTAGTAGTCTCTACCCAAATGTATACGGCGGCCCTGGATCGCAGGTGGGTACCGATTGGTCGTTGCTGGGACACCATTCCTAGAAGTCCCAGGCAGTGTGTCTAAGAATAATGTCAGTACACTGCAGACCCTACGGGTGCCCGTGGGCAAGATGGGTATTTTGGGATCTCAGATGGCATGGGTAATTCTGGGGCTTCTTGCAGGAGACAGGTAACTGCTATGATAAGGCTGTTTCCCACCCTTTCTGAAGACATGTCGGAGGAGCAATGCTAATTAAACAAATGTGAGATGAACACGGCAACAAGAAGAAATCGTGAGCGATTTCAAAATAATTTTGTTTAAAAATCTGAAAGAAATTGGTCGCAATACAGAAACAGGAAACTGTTTAAATGATTTTGGAGTTTGTTCCAGAAATCATGTGGCAAGTAATCACGTAATTCCTCATTTCCATTGAATTCCTTAAGGTTCCTCTTTGGGAAGGAGAAGAAATAAAAACACCACCGCTTCAATAATTTAAAAGGGGACATGTCTGGGGATGCGATGTGACAACATGTCTGTCGTTCTAGCCCAGCCACATCTTGAAGGAATATATCAATGTTTTCAAAAATTATCTGGGCACTCTAGAAAACGTTAACGTTTTTTTAATTACAAGGTTTATGTCACTTGGTGAAAATTTAATGTAATGAAACATTCAGCTGGACCTTGTGCTGGATGTAAGAGAAAATTATTCATTGAAAATCAGAGGATAGGCCACCTACTGTTTTTTTTAACAAATGGTTGAACTATCACGGGGTTACAGAACTTAACATGTAAATTGCACTAGAACTTATAATTTCTGATTCAAATCCCTGAAGACTGCCATTTAAGTCAAATATATGAGTGAAATTTTGCTTCTGTGCCATAATAATGCAGTGAAATGGTCAAAAATCTGAACATATCTAGGGTAATTATTAACCCAATAATAATGTATTTTTAGTTATTTAATCAAAGGTATAAAAATTATTAATGTCAAATTCTTCTTATAAAAATGAAGTTTTAAACACCAGCATTTAATTTCAAGGGTGACAATGCTAAATCTAACCCATTCGGGGAATTTCTTGCAAAGGCAAGTGGTGTAAGCGAGAAAGATTGCTGGTCATTACTAGGAAATAGCAGAAAAAGACAATTTTTCTCCAAAATGGTCTTGAACTAATTTTTAACATTAACTGAAATTGATCAATCTTCCATAAGCTCGACTTCCTCTATGGGCTAAGACCAAACCCACAAGGCAAATCCCACGGAAATCCCACGCTTCCCAGGTAAACACGGCAGGAGTTGGGTGGCACCAGGCATCCCTGCCCCGTGCTGGCCGCATCCTATTGTTTTCTATTTTGTGCTGCAGGGAAATCTGAAAGGTGACTTTATGTCACCTGGTAACAGTAATAGATTTTTTTTTCCCTTTTGCTCTCATCTCCTGAATGTTAAAAACCTATTGGTAATACAGAAACTTCAATTTTCACATCATCTGTGCTAAGGAGGTCCCGTCGCCCACGAGCTCCTGCATTATGTGCTCCTAGGGCCCCTCTTCATCCCGTGTACGTCCCTGGGACAAAGTTCTTGTGTTTCTATTGATAATACAGAAATCTCGCCGTCTCTCAACTCTGGCCGCCTATATCCCAAGGTACCAGGAAGTAATATTTTATTTTTGCAGCCATGAGGTGTAAATGTGTTCCCCTTCACCCTATCTCCCCCAATTTTTGGTGGTCAATAGAACCAGCAGGAGCTTAACTCTATGTGTCCCGAGGAAAATGAAATCTGTTCCCTGTGACGGGGAGAGCAGCAAAAGAAGGAGGGTCCCCGAAGTTTCCATTGACCAAATGACTCGAACTCCTTCCACATCCAGCTTATCCACAGAACCCCCCAAATGGGACAAGATTGAGATGTCTTTTGATTTTTTTTGCTTGTTTTCTGAAAAAAATGTGCAATTGAAACAGAGAAACAAGCAGTAAAAGAAAGGAGAGTTCCAGAAAAGAATCTGAATAAGGTAGTATGGAGAGCCAGCCCCTAAATATCCAAAGGCCATCTCACACTCCAGATTCAAAGGAATAAAGTGACATTTGTAAAAAGAGTGACAGTCATCGATGCATCCAGCAGGCATCCTTCCTTAAAGACACAGAAGCTCCCAGGACGAGGCTGAGCTGCTCTTTCCACTCCCGCCCCCTCCCTGCAAACATGTGCTGCCCCAGCCCTCCACCCCGTCTGCTCCTGTAGCCCCATCACTGGGTGTGCTCTTCACCGAGAACCTGGGGTGTCAAAAAGCTGGGATCTCTCCCCGCCTCGAAGCCACACCCTGCCCCCCTGCTGGTGCAGGTCCCAGCAGTCCTTGAATCCATGCCCTGTCACGCTCCTTCATCCCTATCTAAGATGATCGGTCAGCTTCGTGCCACCACCTGCCTTTCCGATCCAGTGCCAACTGCGCTAGGAGCACTTGTCAGTCCTGCCCTGCTTCCATGTACACAGTCTCATTAACACCTCTCTTTCCTCTGGCTACCTGCCACCACGACTTAAGGAGACTTGTGTTCCTAAACACACAAGAAAAAAACCAAAAACTATGTTCAAATACGGTTGTGGGTCCGTCTGACTTCAGCTCACAAATCCTGAGCCATTTGGAGCAACTTCTAGCCAAGGTATTTCAATTTAGACAGGTTCGTGCCTGACACCTGGACACAAAGTTCTCAGAGAACCACCACGGTCAATGAATTTTTAAAATGTTCCTATAATGACCAATATTGATGAATTTTCTAATCTATCAGAGGGACATAGGTCTAGAACAGGGGAACTACTCTCATATATAATAAACAGGGACTGAGGACATGTCACGTCTGTTGGAGAGAACAGTGTATTGTCCTGGGAAAGGGCCTGACACAGACTGACAAAGCCACAGGGTCCTGCTGCTCACCCCAAGCCCTGATTCCTTTGTCATAGAAAAGCCCTGGGCTTCCAGAGGCCACTCTTTTTACCAGGTGCCCAAATGCCTCTTGGAAAATACATCCAGAAGGGGAGGCACATCTGAGCCATCATGGAGAAGGGCAATCTCTGGATGTGGCATCTGCCTGCCACATGGCACACACCCTCCTTACCCAGGGACAACCATTGGGAATTGAGAGGTGCACGTCTGATTGTCTTAGGAAGTCATCCTTTGATCAAGTCCTAAAGCAGCAATATTCTCACCAGGGTTTCATGCCTCCGAAGACAACAAGTGCCCATACTTCTTGGGCTTTTCATTTTCTACTTATCTGGGGACCACGATTGAGTTTGTCTTGGCTTTTCTGCACCATCCTCATGCCCCAGTATCTGTGAGGGAAGAAGCAATCTGTCCAGCAGAATACGCACCCTGAAACACTGCCATAGCCTTGAGCACAGCCTCACGGCAGGATAGGCTGGGGCACATTCGGCTTCAATATGGCAGACTGGGCATGAAGCCGGCGGCCGTTTGTACTGAATGTACTGGAAGCCTTGACCAGCGGAGCCAGCCATTCATTAGATGGATCCACATGGCTTGGCTAAACCTCCTGTATGCCCAGCCAGTGATAACCGGTCACTGCCAAACAAAGGGATGATCGTGGTCCTCATTCTCCATGCCCCCTTGCACCTGAGCGTCTGTGCTCTAGACCAGCCAGGCTCTCCCAGAATCCCAGTTTGGCTTTTCCGTCTTTCTTACTAGAGTGTGAGCCACCTGCCAGCCATTCTATAGCTTCAGACCCTGCCACAGAGTGAGTGTTGCTTTTGAGGGACCCACACTGGTTTGGAGAGACATATTCGCATAGATGGTGCACAGATGCCACATGGCTGGTGGATTGGATGCCTGTCACGGACCAGGGGGGACAGGGAGACACAAGAAAGAGACTGGGGTGGACCTGAGGAGCTGGCTGGAGGAGCTTGGTGACACCTTTGTGAGCCCCATGGAGGGAGCCTGGGCCCCAGTGGCTGGGCGGTAGGAAGTCATTTTCACATGTGGCCACATTAAGGTTATTTTGCATACACTACCTCACGGGTTCCTTGTTCCCTAACTAATCAGAGCAAATCACATGTCTCAATATGGGAATTCTTAAAAGGCTCCTTAGAGTGAAAAATCCTATGAAGGAAATTTTACATTTTTGTGATGACTTTTCAGAAATTTCCTAAGTAAAACAGGATGTTTTAAAGGGGCCCACCTATATCGCTCAACATGGACATGACTGCAAAGATCAGAATTGTCGGTAGCACCGGACAGCGGGGAAAGACATCGGCGGTGCAGGTGGCAAGCAAGGGCACGTTGGCTAGTCCCCCATGCTCTCCGCCGGCCAAAGGACACCCCTCCCAGGCTATGGCCAGCCAGTCCAGCTACATTGGCACTGACCCCATTTAGGGAGACCTGGTACACAACTTGGCAGGGTCTCCTGGTGCTTAGAAAAGGTGAGGGCTCATGGCAACATTGCTCACCGGGGCAGCCCTGATCCGCACCTCAGCACCCACAGGACCAGGAGATCTTGGCATTTTAAGGGAATGGGATTTTTTTTTCAGGGGGCACAGGGGCAGAGGGTGAGGAAGAGGGCATCTTAAGCAGGCTCCATGCCCAGCATGGAGCCCGACACAGGGCTCGATCCCATAACTGCGAGATCATGAGCTGAGTCAGACATTTACCCGCTGAGCCACCCAGGCGCCCCTGGAGTGAATGGTTTTTGCCTTTGGTCTCTGTAGCTATGTAGCAAATAATTTACTTTGGGTCCATTGCTTATCCCAAGCCAATGAGAACATATTGCAGAAAAATACTTTTAAAATATGACTGCTATAGACCTAATGTTTGTGTCCCCCTGACCCCGAAACATATGTTGCAGCTCTAACCCCTGTGTGATGGTATTAGGAGCTGCAGCCTTTGGGAGGTGAGCAGGCTTCGACAAGATCATGAGAGGGGCTCACGGAGACAGCTCGCTGTCATTCACTCTCCCCACCATGACAGGACACGGCCAGAAGGCAGCCATCTACAAGGCAGGAAAAGAGCCATCCCCAGATCCCGACCTTGCGGGCACCCCAATCTGGGACCCCCAGCCACCAGCTCTGGGAGAAATAGATGGCTGCTGTCAAGCCGCCCAGTCTGTGTCCCTGCAGACTGACACAATGACTCTAAATGAGGAAGCTCTTTGTTTTTAATTCAGGGGAACCCATAAGCAGGAACACCAAGTTTTGTGCTTGAAATTATAAAAAGCAAAACTGACTTAAGGAAAGAGTGAATGAGAGAAGAAGGGAAGAAGAAAGAATATGAAAGAAAAAAGAAACTCTACCCAATGATTGATGCTGAAACAGAGGTTGAGATGCCGAGTGCCAGCTTTCAATCCAAACTGATTTTTCAAGCCAACTTATACACTCCTAAAATATTTCTGTGTAATTGCAGTATTTTCATAAATGCCTGTATGAATGGCATGGCTATAATAAGCATCTTTTCTGGGCTAGATTACACCATCGCACCAAGTTAGATTCCTAATTATCAGGTTTTCTTGGGAGCACCTGGCTGAGTGAACTTGTACTAAAATATATTTAATTTGGTTTTATATAGCACCTTTAGTACACACTGTGCCTTATTTCAAACTGCTTTAATGAGTAATGAATTAGATACTGGCAGAGCCGTGACTCCTCAAATGAGTGAAGAGATATTACAGGCTCAGCAATAGCTCAAATTGGAAAACCAGGGCCCCTGTGGCAGCTCATCTCCTGTTCTCTGCAGGAAAGGTCATGCTGTCATGCTTTCCCATGTGGCTGAGGGCAGGGGGGTGGAGGAACCAGCACATGGACATCAGCACGCCCATGGTGGGGCAGGTGCTGAGAGGCTGGACACACCTGCTGGTGATGGGACCATGAGCAGTCCGGCTGGCACAAGGACACTGGAGAGGACAGAGCTGCCACAGATGTATCCCAGTAAGCAAGGAGAAGTGGGGTCCAGCCATCCATCAGTGTGTGTCCCCAAGAGCAGGTTGAACGTGGCATCTGATAATTTGAGGACAGGTGATTTTAGGAAAATCAGGCAGGCAGGGATTGAAACTCAGAACCCTACCTCCAAACCAAGATGCCTAGTCCCTAAGAGGCCCAAAGAGACTGAATTTACATATGTCTAGGGTGACCATTGTCTGGATTTGCCCAGGACCAAGGAGTGTTAAGTTGGAAAAGTCCCAGGCAAATGGGGACAAGTTGGTCACTCATATGTAGAGCAGATATTTCTCAAAGGGTGGTACTCAGACCATCTGCTCATTTAAAGCCCAGATGCCGGTACCCTCACTCCAGACCTACTGATTGAGAATTTAGGGGTGTAGGATTCAACCATTTGTATTTTGGAATGCCTGGGTGGCTGTCGTTAGGCGTCTGCCCGCATCGGGCTCCCTGCTCAGTGGGAAGCCTGCTTCTCCCTCTCCCACTCCCCCTGCTTGTGTTACTTCTTTTGCTGCCTCTTTCTCTGTCAAATAAATAAATAAAATCTTTAAAAAAAAATTGCATGTAACCACTACTTTGGTTGTTACATATTTGCAAACAACTTCTGAGATCCATTTTCCTAGAGATCTAAAAGCAGCAGCAAACATTGTATCAAAAAGGAGAACTTCATGCAAAATCTTCCCTGAAGAGAGGCAGGTCTCCAGACAGAGCTGGGTCCACCGGACGGGAACAAGTAGTCCAAAAATCGGGGAGAGGAGACCGGAGGGGTGCCCATAAGGCAGAAGCAGGTCAAATGTCATGTAGTGTCCCCCAAAAGGCTAGACAGAGCAAAGGCGCCCCAAAGCAAAGCACATAGTACTTTCCTTCTATTTCTAGCACCTAGCAAAGCCCTCAGAAAGTGAAAGTGAGCTCCATCAAGGGAGGATACGAGTCCAGCTGGGACCTGGTGCTGTATCCTGCCCAAACTAGCTCCCAGGGGCCAGGAGTTTCCAGTGGGGGGTGACCCCTTAGAAAGCATAGAACCAGCTTTTGTTAACTTCCTACCTAGACCAGAAACTGTCATCATGATCACATTCAAAACACATTTTACGGTTACTGCCACCCAGTTTGGTACGTAATACGGGCTCCATTACTGGAGACAGACCACTGAATCTAGCAGAGGTGACTTGCTCTAGGGCATAATGCAAGTAATGAAGAAAGCCAGGTGTGTCCGACTCCAAAGCCTGGATTCTTTCCATTTTACCTACCTGCCACCAAAGGTAGCACCCTTTATTCCTATGGACTTCTTTGCACATACTCCCAGGACAGATGTATCTTAAGACTCATCCCAGCAGCTGTCCAGCGCACCACAGTTTCTGCTGCTACAAAGGGATGGATGTGTCCTGTCCACATCCTGCCATCACACACCTGGGTGTGCATCGTAGCCCCACCCTTCCAGCTGTATGACCTTGAGAAAATTAGATGGGCTTTGCTTTCCTGTCCATTTATCACAAATAATAATAGCAGGGGCTCCTGGATGGCTCAGTCAGTTAAGTATCAGACTCTTGGTTTTGGCTCAGGTCATGATCTCAGTGTCGTGAGATCGAGCCCCGTGTCAGGCTCCACACTCAGCACAGACTCTGCTTGAGAGTCCTTCCCTCTCTCTCCCTCTGCCCGTCTCCACTTGTATGCTCTCTTTCTTTCTCTGAGTAAATAAATAAAAAATTTTAAAGAAAAAGAATAGTAGTAGCAACTTCCTTGTAGGGTTATTGTATGCATAAAATCAAATAAATAAAAAATACAATCATGTGGTCTACCACATAGTAAATGCTCATAAGTATTAGCTATTAGTCTATCTTTACTCCACAATGAAATGGACATGTGAAATGCCCACCGGGCTTGCGACAGTGCAATATGGACATGGATAGCCGTAGCTCCAGAAAAGAAGAGGGCTCATCTGTTTTGTTTTCTGCCTGACGTTTGTTTCCAGCTGCAATGATCATGAAACTATATTCAGTGGCTCGAGGTACTCACTACGTGGCAGGTTCTAGCTGAGAACACAACAAAACTTCATCTCTAGTTTCCAAAAACACTCACACGTTGGGGCAATAGCTCTGTTCAACTGAGTAATAATAGTAACCATGGAGGTAAGCCTGCCATGCGCCAAGCACTGAGTCAATGACCCATTTCACTGCTGACAGTAATCTCGCGGATCCGTTCATCCATTCACACACCAAGTATTTGCACTGTACTAGACGCCAGGGCTCCAAGAAAGACTAAGCCATCCCTTGCCCTTACTGAGCTTACCACGTCCTTCTGGTGTTACTAACCATCTTCGATAAATGAGGAAGCTGAGGCTCAGCGACATGAAATCATCTCCAGGCGACATGGCCAGCATGCGACGGCTCCTGAACGGAAGCTCAGATCAGCCCAGACCTAAAGCTTGAACACCAGCCCCCATGACACAGTGTTTCTAGCCTATTGAGCAGAAGGAAAAGTCAATGCCAGAGAGCAACACGTCTGAGTATAAAGAAGCTACTGTTGAAAGCCCACATGAGGAAATAATTAAATCTGATCTCAATAACCTAGAAAACTTTTAGAGACAGTAACTGTTAACTTGGATTTTAACTCAGTTTCCCCAGGCAGGTCAGAAGGGTATTCCAAGCAGGAGGAATGGCATACTCAAAATAATGATGATCAGAAAGGGGTTGCAGTGTCTTAGGGCTGCAGGAGGCGGGGACTCCCGTGTCCCTGCAGGGGGAGGGGAGAGACAAAATGAGAGCCCCAGCCCAGCTGGAGAAAGAAGCCAGGGCCCTGGACACCATCATAAAGAATGTGGATATGGTTGTTGGGACAATGAGTGGCCTTGGGGGGTTGAGCATGGAAGTGGCAGCAGCAGCAGGTGGCATGAGGGGATGGGGACATCACCCCTTCCCATGTTCCTTCCCTTCTATAAGAGTCCTTCCTGTGCCCTGCCCTGGCCTAGAGCGCTGGGAGAAGCTCTTGCCCCAACTACCCCTCCCCAGTTGCTCCTGCCCCTGCAGTGGGAGAACCCACTTGTACCCTCCCATGTGTTCCTGCCAGTCCTCCCAGCCTTAGGAGGAATTTGCTTTTCTCATTACCTTCCACAAGCTCCCATCTCTGATGTACCAAACATCCCCATCGGCCACATCTAGAAAAGCACAATGAACCCCGGTTCTTTCCCAGTGAGGTGCAATGTGGAGGGTGGAAGATTGCTGCTGAGGCATCAGACAGGCTCAGAAGTAGGGCCCTGAACAGCCAGGGGCCTGAACAGGGTGTCCCACCTCCAAGAACACACTTCTAGTTGGCACCTGTCAGAAAGATTAAATGAGATGCTGTGTATGCCTGACCCATGATCAGCTCCAGTAAATGAGAGTGGAAACCACAACCACCTCTAATGCCTGTCCAGCAGCTCCTCTCAGATGTGCTCCCTGGGCTTTTCTGGGAGGAATGACATTAGAGGAACCCTGGGCGTTCTCCTCCTTCCTGGAGACGAACGACCCACATCATCATATTAGATGCTGGGAGAGCTCCCTCAGTAAAGGAAACTGTTTAGCTCTGTGTAAGCCAGAGTCTCTACAACTTCTTTGGCCATGAAAATTTTATTTCATCTGACAGCAAGCCACAGAGCTCCTTAGGCCAAGATCTTTGATGTCATCTGGACCCATCTCTTTCTTTCCCACTCATCAGCGAATCCTGTTGGCCCTGCATTCAAAATATATGCAGACCCAGGTCCCTTCTCAACTTCCCTCTATTGCCACCACGGTCCATGCCACCATCTGTCACCTGGATTGCCTCTCTGCTTCCACCCTTTGCTGTGAATCAGCCTTGCCGATGTAATTAGCCACCCCAAATGTAACACTTGTCCAGCATGTCTTATTACTCAAGATCCTGTGGGTCACCCTCGCAGTCAGGAACAACTTGGCGGACCTCTGTGCTCAGCTGGAGCTCAGCTTACGCTGAATGGAATTGTCGGGCTCGGTGGTCCAGGGACAGGAGCCTGAGTTGGCAGGGCTCTCCTCTGCCCCGTGGGTCACTAGGTGTCCAGCAGGCCAGCCAGGGCTCTTCGCCAGCCAGTCTTAGGGTGTCCAATAGCAGCAAGCCAGGACAAGCCCCACACCCATGCACTCCGCACTGTTGTCTCTTTGGCCAAATCCAGTCACATGGCCAATCCCAAGGCAGCAGGGAAGGGACTACCCAAAGGCATGAATGCAGAGAGGGCAACACAGAAGCCAGTTTGCTAACAGTCCAACACAAGAGAATTCCCTGGACTTTGACCCTGGCCTGACAAGGACCCTGGGTGATCTCACTTTTTGGACCCTGGGTGATTGGGCCCTGGGTGGTCTTACCTTTGTGCCCCGCCCCCATTTAGTGCACTCCACCCACATCAACATCCTTGGCAATCCTCAAACTTGCTGTATTAGTCAGGGTTCTCCAGAGAAACAGAATGGATGGGGTGTGTATACATATATAGAGAGATTAATTTTAAGGAATTGGCTCACATGATTATAGAGGTTGGCTAGTCCAAAAGACACAGGTAGCCTGGCAGGCTGAAGTCTCAGGAAGTAGGTGATGTTTCAGCTCAAGTCCAAAGATGGAATTCCTTCTTCCTAGAGACACGGCGGGCTTTTTCTCTGAGGGCCCTCACCTGATTGGATGAGGCCCACCCACATGGTGGAGAGTAATCTGCTTACTCAACATCTACTGACTTAAATGTTATTCTCATCTAAAGCATGCCTTCCCGGTGATATCTAGCCTGGTGTTTGACCAAGTATCAGTATTGTGACCTAGCTGGCTTGACACAGAAAATTAACCACCACACCTGTCAATCACACTCTCAGCTCCCGGTCCCATTACGTACTGTTCTTTCTGCCCCAGACCCCTTTCTCCTGGCTTGCCCCTTGAATTTGACACACCTCTCCTCCACCTTCATCTCGGGGTGACCTTTCTAATCAGAAATCTAAAATGAAAGTTATTTTACACTCCATCTGCTTCTTTGTTTACTTTTTAGCACTCGTTACTAGGTATGTATGTGTTTATTTGATTTCATCTGTCTCCCCGACTAAAAGAAGGCTCATGATGGTAGGGTTTTGTCTCTTTTGCTCCATTTATCACCAGCACCTAAATTAGTGCCTGGCTGAGCACATGCTCACGTGTTTGTTGAATGAATACATGAATCAGGGAATTCATTTCAGGAAATGGAGCACATTTTGAGCAGTGTTTTCCTAAACTACACAGATATTAAATTAAACTAATAAAAATCCTAAAGTTTGAAAACTCTCTAAATTTATTAGCTATTTGCCAAGTAACACAAGCTAGCTTTTTAACTCCTCATCCATTACCTGGAAACTTGAATTAAGTTGTCCCTGTTTATCATCAGGTTTGAAATATTAGGGTTAAGATAAACAGCTTCCTTAGTCACTGAGAAATCACCCCTGAAATGACAAGAATGAGAAATAAAGCAACACGAACTCTATTGTTGTGAAAACCAGAACTCCCCTGTAACCTCACACCACTACATGTGAAGGACACCCTCCCACAGCAGGAGGCAGGGCAGGGTGCAGGAAGAGCAGCAGAGAGGACATCTTTGGGCTCAAGTAAAACTTCCAGGTCACAATTTTTTATAGTAGGCAATATACCAAAAAGGGGCAAAATCTAAGATGCTTGGTTTGGAACCCAAAAAACTGAGTATACCAGGGGTAGAGAATTCCCGTTCCCCAGATTCTGTTCGGTACCATGGAGAAGCAAGAGAAATGTGGCCGAATGAGGAAATAGATTCATGCCGTATTTGCAGAAAGTTGTTGGAGGTGCGGATGGGGAAAAACTTACTTAGAGCTGGTCTTACAGTTGACGTCTCTGGCTGGGGACAGGCAAATGCCAAAACAACATGTTGTCTTTTTTTTTTTTTTCTTAAGATTTATTTATTTGACAGAGAAAGAGAAAGTGAGAGAGAGTGCACAGCAGGGGAAGGAACTGAGGGTCAGGGAGAAGCACGCTCCCCGCTGAGCAAGGAGCCCGACGTGGGACTCGATCCCAGGACTTTAGGATCATGACCTGAGCTGAGACGGTTAACCAACCGAGTCACCCAGGCGACCCTACAACATGTCGTCTTAAGAACTTCCCTGATAATCAAGAACCCTGGCCTGGCCCTTGCCAACATTAAACTCCTTCTAAAGCCTGGCTCATGGATAATTCATCTCATTTCAGGATGAGTAATAATTTTAAAAAATGAAGAAGCACAGAATATATTTAAAACACCACTGGAAATGGTCAGGAAAATCAGAGGTACATAAAGAACACTCGCTAGAAAGAGGTTTCCACGGAGCAGATGGAAATTGTTGCCAAACCAGCCCCGTGAATTTTTTAAAAACTTAATGAAATAATTACTTCTTTAATACAAAATCTCAGAGCAGAGCTACAGGAGTTCAGAAAATATGGAGTGCAGCAATAGCTGAAGAAAGAAGATGAAAAGAAGCGGAAGAAAAGCTAAAGTCGTCACAGAAAAGAAGGGCATGTTGACAAGAGCACGACAGGAAGAACCTTGGCTGGCAGCCCAGAAGGGCACGTGGAAGACAGGCCCAGGAAACTGAGCAAATAAGACGGAAGTCAGCGAAGATGCGTGAAGAAGGGTAAAGAACGTGTAGGTAAGATACAGAGCACGTAGATGATATCCCTGGAGCAGAAAGCTGAAAAACGGGAACAAAATAAATAAATAAATAAACATGGAGATATGATTTTAGGAAACTTTTCATAAATAAGGTACAACTTGAACCTATAGGTTTGAAAGACAGTGGTCAATACTGGGCCACGTCAAGCAACGACATCGATCCTCCCAGAGGACACGCAGCCTTTGGGGACCAAGGAGAAAACGGGTCCACTCCAAGAACCAACCCCTCACACAATCCTCAGGGGAAGAAAGTGTTACCCCAAGAATCTTGCACCTGACCAAACAGTAATGCAAGTATTAAAGGCAACAAATGGTCAAAAACGCAAGGGATGCCGTGTCTATAAACCTTTCTAATAGAAACAACTGGATGCCACCTCAGCCCATCAGAAAATGAATGGATTGGCAAGGATTGGCAGGAAGCATCAACCTGCTGCTCTGGAGTGTTGACCTCCGGGGGCAGCTGCGCGGATCAAGGTAAGGAACATGGCACAGACGTCACAGCTCTCCTGGCATGAGCGGTTTCCGCAGTCAGGTAGTGAGCGGAAGAGGGGCTCAGAGCTAACGCACGTTCACTATTTCTCTCATCTTTTCCATTGGGGGAACAAAGATGCCATTTTCGAAGGTGATAAATCAAGTAATATGTGAAAGTCGGTATAAATACATACGTGCAGCAAATGTGAACACTAAAGGAATCATAGAAGTTTTAAAAACTGGGTGGGGGAGGAGGGGACGGGATGTACAGTGACGTTGTCACGACTTGAAGTCTTCCTAAAACATATTTCTCAACCTTACAAAACAATAAATAACTTATGTTGAAGAATTAAGAGGAGAGAGAATCCACTCTCGAGGTTTTGGTCCCAGCTTCTAACATTATTTTATGCCTGAGCCAGTTTCTTTGCTGTGGTCAGGATGCGTCCAGCAATCCGCAAAATACCTCCTCTTGGCGAGCTCAGTCGCAGGTGGCAGCGACAGGCAACCCTTCTGTGCGTCAGCCTCCACGTGTGAAGCTGAGGAACACACTCCGCTATGTCATGCAACCCTCACTATGCCCTCTTGACGTAGGTCTTCCTTTGGGTCTCATTTCTCTGAAGAAGACAACTTTGGAAGGCCATTAGGGTGCATAGCTAGGAAACCGTAGAACTAGAACTTAAACCTTGGTCCCACTGGCTCCCCGGTCTGTGCTCTCAACCTCTCACACTGGAATGTCTCTCACCCCTAGGCTTTGTCTGGTTAAGTGTTTCTCGCTGTTTAAAGCTCACCTTGCTTGACGCCCTCCTTCTGCGCCCCAGTAGTTACCAACCCTGCTTCCTCCAAGCCCCGCAGCTCAGCGCCAGCCAACAAGGGCACAGCACTCAGCCAGCTAATACAGGTAATTATTCCTGGGGTGACTCGCACCACATCTTGCCCTAAGCAACGGAATCGACAATTTAGGAATCATGTTAAATTCTGATGCTGGCTTTGCCAGTTGGCTCTTTGATTTATGTTGTTGATTATTATTATTATTATTATTATTATTTACCACTTTATCTTAATGCAGACCTTTGAGTTAGCTGAAGCAAAAGTCAGAACACTTCACTTTGTGAAGAGCACTTAGCTAGTGTCTTTTAGACAAGACACAACTTTGTCCCTAAGCTCATTTCTGGAGTCCATGGAGGGGAGGAGGGAGGACTGTGGAAAATAAACAATGCTTCAGATAATCGCAGAAACAAATACAAATTCTGTGCGGTCTCCAGAGGGTTCCAGGGCCTTGGGAATGCTAAAAATCTGAAGTCGACTCTTAGTTGCCCAATTTGGGGAACACTCCGGTCTCTGATTTCCTCTCTCCTGTCCATTTGGTGGTGGGTGGGCAAGAGGGTCCAAAAAGTCATGTCTGTCTTTTCCACAGTTGACCGTCTACCTCCCGCACAAAAACTAGGCTCCCACCTGCTGACCCTTAGCATTCTCTATTTTGATTTTTGGTCCAGAAAGTTTCAGGGGGGAGAGCTCCAGGGAGGTTTAGGAGATATCGTCCAAATTTCTTTCACCTTTCTCTAGGATGTTCGTCTGTAATTCTTTCATCTCCTCTGCCTTTGCATGAGGACCTCAAAGCCGTATTATTTAGATCAGAACTGACATAGATGGCAGCTCTTCCATCCTGAATGGTACCTGAATCGTTTACTACAGTGAAGGAGGCTTCTCTTTCCCTTTAAATAGCATATTCTACCCCCATCCAGAAAGATCCATTTGCTAATCTTCTTTCAATTAAAGAGCATGGTCCTCTTCCGGGAAAAATGAGGTCTTTTCTTATGGGTTCCTCAGCTGCCCATCAGCGAGATTCTGGATAGAATGGCAAGAACGTTTCTTTGTCAACTCGGAATATTCACAGAGAAAATCTCACCTATCAAATCCCATTCTTTGTCACCATGTAAATTGGGATGGTGACATTTTGGGAAACATTTGAGAAAGGGAAGTAAATGAATAAAAGACATGCAAGGTGCGCAGAAGCGAACACGTGTAGACGAGCTAATGCTTCTCGGCTCCTTCTGTGGCTCACAGCAGGCCTCTGAGCAGGACACAGGTTTGCAGCAGTTCCCCGCTCACCTGGAGGAGCCCCACTGCATCGGGATTCTGGGGAGCTTCTCCTCTGCCTCTTTCTCCATGGCTTTAATTGTCTCTCTAGGGTGGTTACCCCAAGCTTGCAATGAGGGACCCCATGAGCGGAAAGAGCGCTAATTCTAGACGATTTCATTATCTATTCTCTAGTACCATTAATTAACCAGTGGGCCAAGGGCTTGCCATGTGCCACACAGCTGTCACGTCAGATGTCTTGCCTGCCACAGCCGCTAACCGTCATGTCAGCGGGGCTAAGAGCTCGCAGGGCAACGCCCAGGGATGGTGAGGCTCATTCGTCACAGGCCGCGGCCCGAGACCGTTAGGGGAGACACCTCATAGTTATAAAGCCGTTCGTCTTGCATGTGACGGGAGGGTGGCTGGGGCACAGCGTAGAGGCTTGATGAAATATTATAAAATCAAACACCCCAAAAGAATGGCCAGACAAAAGCCTTTTTCGAAGGCATCTTTATCCGGGACCCTTTCTCCCCGTTAGATGCCCCGGGAACGTCGGAAGGGGCCTAGATGACCTGAAAACGGACACATTGAAAGCCAAAGTGGCCATTTAGAGAAAATGACTTCTTACTTTGGGACAGCAGAACATGTCTGGAAATGTGAGTAATGTGTCTTCCAGCAAACGGCATAAAACAAATGTTGCCAGCCCTGCTTCCTCGTGTGCTACGTCGTACTTCTATGCACGTACGCTGCGTGAACAAGCAGGTTAAAAGTTAAACAGCCGCCTAGGGCTAAGAGCCCGCGCACCGCACAGGTAGGAAATGGGCTCCCTGACTTCCAAACTATTACTCTCTGTCTTTAGCAGGAACTAACAGGCACCGGTGTGCAAAAATGTCTTTCCTGAAGGTGCCGGGTATTATGAAATGGGGCTGCTTTAATGTCTGAAATAGCCATCTGACCTTTAATCCAAAGCCATAAATTTATCATTGTCTGAAATTGGTGGACTATCATTCTTATTAAGGCCAGTTTTTAGGATTTAGCATTTACAGAATACTTAGTCTCTTGTGCATGAAAAGAGACTTAAAATTCACTGGGGCACCCTGGAAAACGGTAGAACGAAAAGGAATTAGCGGTTTTGAGACAGGACGTGGCCACACTGCTGAATGAAGTAACAAAGGCAAGAGGAAAACAATGCCTGGTGCGATCAAGTTAGTGTATATTTCATAAAATGATAAATACCTAGAAGTCATGTTTATGTATAATGAATTACAATCCTTCCACATTTACCTTAGTAACATTTTACAGGGGTTGTATTTTACTCCCAACTACCAATTATGTCATCATTCTGGCATTTACCTGGACGTAATGATGCACGGCCAACCCACTCTTGTAACATAATTCATTGCTTAAAAAGTGTTTGTAAAGTCACACGGCGTTCTACATACACGTAACGACTCGGATATTGCTATTACATTTTACAGATTAAAGTTTAGCAAACCTTAAAAATCTGATGTTGGTTTCTGGGTATCTTATTAATCCTAAAGGAAAAGATGTTCCGCTATTTAAATGTCAATAAATGTGTAACCCTGTAAGGAGCAGACAATGTAAAACCCATTATACAGTGCCTCACCTACCATTTTAATGGAAGAGAGAGGCTTGCTTTTTTAACTGTTAAAGGAAGGTCATTTAGACTTTCACTTCTGCCACAATATTATGTCATCTATTAAAATATGAAAATACACACATAAAACACATACATACACGCTTTCACACTTCATACCCGCAAGCCCCGGCGTCTTCCTTTCCCTGACTCATTAAACTCAGGAAAGAAATCACAACTGTACCACTGGTTTGCATTTATTCATTTTAATTTAGGTTTGGGGGGGAAAAACACAAGAATTCAGATCTTTTTATAAGCTTGTGAGGTCACCAAATTTAAATTACGCCTTTTGCCTGTAAAGCGCATTAATAGAAGTCCTATACGGAGGAAAATTTACTATGAATGGTTAAAATGCATGGAATTCAGATTTTACTGTCAAACAGCTCAATTAAACAAATTGAATTTTTAAGCAACAAAGGGGAATTGAATCAAATTAGGACCAGAGTGGGATCTGAAATGTGGGCGCGGGTAGCTCTCCAGCAGTGAGTTTTCTTTATTTGTGGCCGCGGCCGTTGGAGGAGGCTGGCAAGGCTACAGTACAAAAGGATAAAAATGTTCGCCGTTGAAACACAGTTTTTGGCTCCCAATAAATCATCTGTCACTTCATCACAGCCCAGTAGATAATGAGCAATAAAGTTTTCACACTCAGGGAACGAGGACACAGACGCAAGAAATACAGCTGAAGCTGTGGGTCTGGCTTTTCTGAAAATGGAAGGCGCTTTGTACAAGAAACGGCCCCACGATCTCCTCAAAGGAGAACAGAGCATCAGTACAATAAACAATTTACTGCATTAAAAATTAAACCCCATTTATTAGCAACTTTAATGACAACAGTACGTTCAGGTCGATGCGTTACATAAAGCATGACGTCAATCCAGAAATGGCTCCGTGCTCTCCATCAGCCAGAGCTCGCTGGCACAGGGCGGTCCATACAATGAGTCACTATAATTTGACTGGCATTATTTGAAATGTTTATGTGCATACAGTATTCCCCATTTGGCATTTAAATAGTGCTAACCTATCTGTGTCTCAAAAATAATTTTTAATCAGCTGAGTTTCTGTGTATTCGCTCCCCCCACCACACACAAAAGTCAATTGAAAAGAACAAGAAATTTGAACTATTGATTCCTAAAGCATATGCTAGTCTGTTCCACAAATGCATCCCTGGTATTTGCACGTGTTCTACAAAGCTTTCACCACAATTACCCTGAATTGGTTCTGACTTTTACTCACCCATCTCCGCAACCTGGTGGGTGGGCTACATTATAACCAAAACCAACTGGACAGAGAATAAACCAGAAAATACGGGGAAGAAAGACAAAGGGGGGAAAATAAAGAAAAGAAAAGCCAACTCCGTGTCACACCAGTTGCCCCAAATAAAATATTTCATAGAAAGTGCTCATTGAAACTGGCACAGTTGAATGTGGGGCAGGGAGATGACCCCTCAAAGCAGATCTTTCCTGTGCTGGTCACCAGATGGACCCAGGATCCCTGCCCCTGGGAGACGCCGGCTGGCTTTGCCCTGGGAAGGAGGACAGAACCAGCCTGCCTCTTGTCCCAGGAGTTCTATCCTTGCTCTAAATGCGAAACGTGTGCGTGGGGACGGAGTCAGCCTTCTGCGTCTCTGGTGGGCTCCCAGGGCCACGCTTCGGGAGGTCAGATGACGTGGCTCAATCAGATGCCAGCTACAGTTCAAAGCACGCTCCCCAGGATTTCTCGCCTGGGTCCCGTCTCAGAGCCCCTGAGACTCAGCTCCTCCTCGGAGGGCATCCTTCCCTCCCAGACAGCCCGGAGAGGGCCGTGCCGGGTACCTGGAATGCCACGGGAACTCTGCCTCCCAACTGCTTTGCAGGGTCCAACTCCAAGGACAGGTCACACCACAAACCTTGGAGAGGGAAGGGAAAGAAATCATTAATTATAAATTAAAATCTGAGTGGAGGGTCTTGTGTGGCTCCCTAGCTGGCAGTCAGTGGCAGTTTGCATGGACCAAGACCAGCAAAATAATGCTGCTTTAAACCAAAGAGAAGAGAAGAATCCAAAAGGCTTCGCCATTATATTCACGTCTTGTGGAGCTGGGTTCTAAGGTGTGGTTGTGCTCTGCCACATACTGTTTCACCGGGCCCCTGGGCAAGGGGGGAGGGCAAGGTGTCCAGAGGCGGTGCTTGGTGGAAGTGGAGGAAACATCCCCTCTCCCCTTAAGGTGGTCCCAGTGCCCTGTGCTTGGCGAGGGTTGATGTGGGGATGCCTGGAAATGGCATGGGTGACAGGAACTCTAGAACTCCATCCAACCCTAAATCTATAAATCTCTTACCTAATTTCACATCTATTCTATAAAAGTCCCTCAATCCAATAGGACCCACGAATTTTGATTAATGCTGTTTGATCTTATTACCCTGTGTAAAAATAGAATCAAACAAATTGCAGCAATTTGCAGTTGAAAGGTATTAACTAATTCTCTTGCAACAGAAAAAACATTACGTTGATATGTAAGTAAATGCAGATCCAGACCTCCTTGCTGTATTTTGTGCCTACTTTCTGCGAAAGGCAAGTCACTTAAAATCCTTATTTCTCAGTTGTATTCGTTAAAATCATGCATGTTAATTATATTCCGACATTCATCTGACAAATAACTGATAAGTTACACAATGTAACTACTAATAATCCTTGCAGCCCATTTTATTATCTTATGAAATTAGAGATTGAACATTGATTATGACTAATAGGGGATTTCATCCAATAAAGACAGCACATGAGGAAAAGTATATAAGAAAATGGGTAGCTGGCTTTTGAAGAGCTAAAAGGAGCTATGTTCAGTCATTAATTAGCAAAGACAAATACTCTGGGTGAAGATCGTAATAGTTATACTTTTTCAGACCAGAGATGAATTATTTATTTCAACCTCAGCTATACCGTAGAGTACAAGTAGAGTTTGTTTAGCAACAATGGTAGAAATATATTTGCTACAGGGCCAGCCTGGTCACACTGCTTGTTAAGGCCTGCCATTTGTAAGCAAATTTATAGGAAAAGTACGCAATGTCTAATCCTAAACTACTCCAGCCTCAGACTGAAGGGTGATTTTACAAATGCCCTGCCGCACTCCATCATCCCTTCATTTTAATGTCTTTATTTTATGATTTTGTTGATGAAATACTACGTACCCAGTGCTCAAAATTCCTTTTAGGCTGCAGGCACTGGCTAGTTGACACGGCAAGCTATATTTTACGGCCGTATATTTCAACTCTCTCTGTCCAAGTTGGAGGACACAGTAGCCAAGATGGTTTTTCATCGTAGAAATATATTTTCATATTTATTTATTGATTTGACTAATGTATCTATTTTTCAATTCACATGCTTATGTTTCAATCCATTAAAGTGATTCATGGTCAAATAATATGTTATTGCAAGTACAAAGAGGAGATAAAAACCACTGTACATTGGCTATAACACAAGAACAAAAATAATAAAAAAACATTGCATGATTAAATATAGTTTTAATCCCCAAAAGATCAAAACGAAAATGATGTTTTTAATTATTTCACAAAAAGGCATAAAATAAAAGTTTTTGGAGAAAAAAAAAGTGCAATGCAATTACCTATGAAATAAGTTTCCCAGTAATAAATATTTTGTGGATGTTTCTTAACAAGATTAAGTACTCAATAAGGACTTAGCATAAGGTATGAAATTAACAACAAAATAAAAACTAAAATGGGTCTCAATGACTCAGCAGGAGACTAAGTAGCAAAGCTGACCAGCTCCTGGATGTAAGCACTCCCTCCTCCAAGTGCCTTTCTGGAGCAACGCAGTGGGGTTAAAACGCTGTTGAGATCCTAGATTCTTGGGATGAAGATCACCGAATGCACTAGCTTTGCTAATGGACAGCTGTGCTGACCAACCACCAAAGTGCCAGGTGAGCCTTGAGACATCCCATTTGGTTTGGCCCTAAAGGGACCCTCCGGTGGAGGAGACTGGGGAGAAATCATCGCAAGGCTGCTGCTTCTTGGCACCCGTCCCTTCGCAGACTTGCAACAAATTTCATTCTCCTTGAACCTTTGTTTTATGAATGCTTAGAGATGCAAAATAATTAAAACACCTGTGTGCGTGTGTGTGTGTGTGCGCGTGTGTGTGCACGTGTGTGTTTGGAGATAGAGTATATTATTTAAGAACACACCATCTTGCTATGTGATTCTGCTTAAACACAGAAGATGAGAGGGACGCAGGTACATGAAGAAATACAAAGCCTAAACTCACTCAGGACAAGAGAAGTCACTTGGACTCTCGGAGCAACAATAAGCATTGGTCCCAGGAATGATCTAGCACAGCGGGCAATAATCCAGGATGGAAACAGAACACTGACAAGAAAATGGGATAAAAAGGGGAGCAATTTACATCAAAGGTGACCAACATGTGCAGGCAGGCCTTAGAGGGAATCAGGACTACAGAGGAGAGAGAGAAAGCCCCTGTAGGCACACGGTCTGGGCTGTGAGGATCCCGGCTCTCTGCAGCGGGGGTGACTTGACTGTGGCTGGGATGGGGGGGCGCCTGGCCCAGGAGGCCAGGGTACAGGGGGTGAGGTCAAGACGAAGTCCGTAAGCTCCTTCGCTCCACATTCAATGATGCCTACTGAGCACCCACCACGTGCCATGCGGGGCCAAGAGGCTGGTGTTCGCCTCCTTCTTTTCCAAATATTTTCTATAGATCTGGCCAGACCTTAGCTGCCTTTCAAAGAAATCTGGAAATAAGGAAATTATTATGAGTGGTATGGAGAATGGTTGTATGTCATTACTAACCTCACACGGGTTTGGCTGTCATCTGGTATCTGATCTTTCCATAGCCTAATCCAGGAGAGGTATCACAAGCCCAGAGCATGGACCTCCCGGTGGGCAGCCTGTCCCAGCTTTAGTGCCCACCCTGCTCCGAGAGCTAGGGGCAGGGGGAGGGGACATCCAGGGCAAGCTAGTGCTTTCCTCCAGAGCAGACTGTATGTGGAGGGGGAGAACATACTCAGACTGCATCCCGCCCCTTAGGGGTGCATGGGACAGAATGAGAGGATATCCGAGAGGAACTCTGGACATACTTGGAATATTCTCTCCCAGCTAAACCCTACCCTTCACAGGTCTTCTGCAGAAGCCAGGAGCTACCTCCCTGCTCACTGGTCCTTCCAGGAGTGTGTCCTCGCTGGACTGTGACGTCCTGGGCAGAAGGAGCAGTATAGTGCCCCGAACATAGCAGACGTTCAACCGATTTTTGCTAAGTTAAAGAATGAGCCAGGTGCCCCATTCTCTAGACTTCATTTGAGAATCCAGACTGCAGGGATTTAAGGATGAGCCAACAGAAGAAAGATCAAAATTACTCATGGTCTCGAAATTTAGAAATATCCACTTAACCATTTTGGTGAATTTTTTTCCTTCCTTTTGCCGTAAGATTTCACACTTTTTAAGTTAAAACTTGGGTCAAGCCCTTCAGACTGTTTTATTGCCCACATTTTACACTAAATATTTTATACTAAACAGTATTCCACAACTCTTTTCCCACAGCAATTTTGAATGGTTGCCTAGCATTTCATGGTATGAATGTACCATGAACATACAGCTGATTACACTCTGTTTTCCTGTCACCAAAGATACTTCAATTAAAAAAAAAAAAATCTCTGAAGCTAAGTCTTTATTAACAGCCATAATTATTTCCATAGGATAAAACTTAAAATAGAATTTAAAATACTGGAAAATCCTGAACCAGACAGGCCATATCGTATACCTTACCTTCGGCTGTGCCCATTTTCCTACACCCTCCCAACATCAGATATTCTCATTAAAACGCTTTTGTAAGTAAACATTTATAGATGTGATTTTATAAGTAAGATAATATTTCATTTTTATATTCACTTCATTATGAGTCAAGTTTAGAGATTTTTTGCTTATTGGCCATTTATATTTCTTCTCTTTTAGTTGATTACCCTTTTAAATCTTCTGCATATTTTTCTTCCTATAATTATATTTTTAACTTAATATGTGTTCATTTTTGTTGGTTTGTTTAACCACAGAGAAGCATAAAGAAGAAAACTAAACTTGCTTGTAATCTCTCTCCAGTAATGTCTGTTGACATTACTTCTTTTTAAAAATGCCTGTGGAAGATTAGAAAATTCAACAATGGGCCTCCTTTCTATCCCCATGGCCCATGCCAGCTCCTCTTCTCAAATCCTGTCCCTGAAAGTCGTGTTCTTTGATTCCTACCGCACGTACTCTACGCACAACTCCACACACAGGTGCACATGCACGTCCCACACACATTCCTCCGTATATGACTTTGCCTTGCTTTCATAGTTCATAGCAGAGGCCAGAGATGCCATATAGTCACAGCATAATCAAATCATATCCTTTCTCCTGACTGCACAACCTAACCAGCCCCTCAGTCCTGGATCCATCGAGTGTCTCTGTCTGGGTTTTGTTATCTCAACAGGATGGGAATGAAAGTCCATGTGCGTGCATGTGTGTGGGTGTGCGGGTGTAAGTGGAGAAAGAGACAGAGAGAACACTTTGTGAGTATGCGGGTAAATGCCTAAAGGTGGGGGGTGTCTGTTTATATTTTTCTTAGTGACTTGAAGAAGTTTAACATACTGAAGATGGTAATACTGGAACTGTAATAGAAGTTGCAAACAGTTTTCATAATTTGTTTGCAATCTAATTTTTTTAACTTGGAAATGCATTTTTATCATTTCAAACCCATCGACTTTTCTTTCTTGGTTTCTACATTTGATGTCACATTTACAAAAGCCTTTGCTTACAGAAAGATTATATCAGGTTTTACATAGATTTTTTTTCTGCTATTAATATAAAATAGATCTATTCCTGAACTTAAAATATTCATCCTCCTCGTGCTCATTTTAAGTCTAATTATAAAATAGGGATCCGACTTTTCTTTTTCCAAATGCTTAACTGGTTGCCCCAAACTATTTACTGAATAACTCGTTCTTTTCTTACTACCCTAAAATGTCATCTTGGTTCTATCTAAATTATTTATGTCTCTCCCTGAAATTTCTTTCTGTGCTATTGATCCATTTACCCTGCACCACGAGCACATCGTTCTAATCACTCTAGTATTTTAATATCTAGTAGGTCAAGTCCTCTCTCATTATTCTTATTTTTCAAAATTTCCTTGGCTCTTCCCAGCCATTTATTTTTCCAGGTAAACTTTAACAACATTCTGTTAAGTTCCACCCCGAATCCCGCTGGGACTAGAATTGGATATTCATTGAATTTGTGGATGAATTAGGCAAAAGTTGACATCTGCACTACTAAATCTTCTCCTACAGGAACATTATTCTTTATATTCATTTAAGTCTTTTTTATTCCTGTCCCTAGGCAAAGTTCTATAATTTTTAATATTTCTCCAGGATATTTTGTAGTTTTATTCAGACTTATTTTATATTTCTGTCACTATTGTAAATCAGATGTTTTTGTCTAGAATATATGTTCAGTGCAGCTTTTTGCTGTTTTGTGTTATAAGAATCTGCTAATTTATGCATATTAGCTATAAATTAAGTTTTAGTTGACATGGTTAAATATTAGCTAAGAATCAGCTAACATCATCTTGGTAACTCTAATGTGGTTTCAGTTGGTTTCTTTAGGTTTCACAAATAGTTATGTCAACTGAAAACCATTCTAATCTTTTCTCTTCCTTTCCAGTAATTCTGTGTCCTTTTTCTAAAACTTATAAAATAGCTTATTTACACAACGATAATTTATTAAACGACACAGATGACTAATTGAATTTAAATTAAAAATAAAATAAAACTTACAAAATAACCTATTTATTTTTTTATTTTTATTTTTTATTATGTTATGTTTGTCACCATACAGTACGTCATTAGTTTTTGATGTAGTGTTCCATGATTCATTGTTTGCGTATAACACCCAGTGCACCATGCAATACGTGCCCTCCTTAATACCCATCACCTGGTTACCCCATCCCGCCATGAACCTCCCCTCTGAAACCCTCAGATTGTTTCCTGGAGTTCATAGTCTCTCGTGTTCATCCTCCCTTCTGATTTCCCCCTCTTCATTTCTCCCTTCCTTCTCCTAATGTCCTCCACGCTATTCCTTATGTTCCATAAATGAGTGAAACCGTATGATAATTGTCCCTCTCTGCTTGACTTGTTTCACTTAGCATAATCTCCTCCAGTTCCGTCCATGTCGATGCAAATGGTAGGTATTCATCCTTTCTGATGGCTGAGTAATATTCCACTGTATATATGGACCACATCTTCTTTATCCATTCGTCTGTTGAAGGGCATCTCAGCTGCTTCCACAGTTTGGCTATCGTGGACATTGCTGCTATGAACATTGGCAAAATAGCCTATTTAAATAAGAATCGTAATGATCGTCTTGTGTTGTTCTTAACTGTAAAAGTTGTGATTCTAATGAGACCCGGCAGGCACAGGGCTGATGATCTTACAAAACACTGTTTCCATGCTTTGGATATATTCCCTTTTCCTCCTTGTTGTTATCGTCAAGAAGAAATACTCAATTTCATCAAATAACTTGGCTGCATCAAACACAATCAGCACACGTGTTTTTACCTGTGTTGTGAATGGGGTTGATTCTCCCAGGTTTCTTCAGGATGATTCGCACCTGCATGCAACGAACACTATGAAGTCATGGTAGAGCATTCGCAAAAGTTTAGAATCTGGACTCAGAAAAATCTAGGTTCGAATCTCATCTCTACTACTTCCTGTTACAAGATAATGAGCAACTACCTTGACCTCCTCAAGCCATCGGCCTTCCTCTTCTTGAAAGACAGTCGCCAAGGAGTAAGTGAGATTCCTGTGGACGAAGCCCTTCACAGGAACATGTTCAACAAACGTTAATCGTTTTTTCAATATGCTGTTCTTTTCCGTTTGGTGATATTTTATTTAGGACTTTCTCATAGGTGAAAATGATGTATAGCTTCTTTCTGTATCTGCATCAAGATTTGATATCAAGAATCTTGTATTTTTATAAAATGAATTGAAAAGATTTCCTCCTTTCCTATGCTCAGAAATAGTTTATATTGAGTAGAAATTGATTGTAGGTTGAAAGATGCAAAGAAGTGGAAATCACCCTTGAAACCATTACATTTGCTTGTTACACTTTGGGGCAGTAGAAGGTAAACGGTTTGGTTTGGTTTTCCTTTCATGTGGTGACTTGGCCCGGTCAGGGGCTCTACCTCATACTCTGAGTCAATTTTAATCATACACAGTCCTAGGAAGCCCCTGTGTCATCAGGATTATCAATGATATTCAGGCATATTTTTTATCATCTCTGTGTCTTGTGTGAATGGTCCCTCAACACAACCCTGTGCATTTGGAAGGTGATTTTTTATTTTGTTTGATGAGACAAAATAAACTTTTAAAAATTGTTTTCAAAGAATCAACCCTCAAGCTTACTCTCCATTTCCGTCATGTTCTAGTAGACGATCTCATCCTTACCAGTTCCTCTCTCCGCCTGTTCTCAGTAAGTTCACGCTGGGTTTTGTCTTCTTTGATACAATGGTTTGTTTTTGTTTTTATTGCTGTTAATAATAATAAAAACGTTAACAGCTATCAATCTGCATCTTGGTGCAGCTGTGGCCACATCCCAGGAGGCTTCCTATGACCATTCTTGTATTATTTATTTCAATAATTGAAGTTTGTTTCTTCTTCACCTATTTTTAGTAACCTGCCTTTTTCATTCTCAGGAAAAGATTTTTTTAAATTTTCCTGTGTTGTTGTCATAGGTTTTTTGTTTTTTTTTTTAAGATTTTATTTATTTATTTGACAGAGAGACAGCCAGCGAGAGAGGGAACACAAGCAGGGGGAGTGGGAGAGGAAGAAGCAGGCTCCCAGCGGAGGAGCCTGATGCAGGGCTCGATCCCAGGACTCCGGGATTACGCCCTGAGCCGAAGGCAGACTCTTAACGACTGAGCCACCCAGGCGCCCCTATTGTCATAGTTTTTTAAGCTCTTATTTCTTTCTAATTTAAGCTATTATTTCTTTCTAGTTTCATTGTATTGTCATGAGAGACTGTGTCACAAGAAAACATTCCTTTTGGGGAATATATTGGTGTTTTCTTTTTTAACAAGTGATACATTTTTACAATGTTCTATGGATATTAAAAAATAGTGTATATTCTTTATGGGGTACAAAGTTTAAATGTATTAGCTATATTATTAATGTTTTATATACTAATCATATTATTGAAATCTCCCATCTGGTATTTTTTTTTTACTTGATGTTAAGAGAAAGTATGTTAAATCCCCCCACTGATATTGTAATTTTGTTATTCATGAATGTCTAACAATATCCCCTTTCTATATTTTAATGTGTCACTAATTAAAATCTAATATGTTGTGCTGTTATGGCTTATGTCTGTTGAATTAAATAAGAAGATCAGCCCAGGTGAGATCAAAAGACACCCACCCTGCCCCACCTCCCACAGCTCACACCCAGGGAGGAAGTGTGCTGGGCCCTGTCTCTACTCTGACAGCTCCTCCCATCCCCTGGCCCCTGCCACCTGCCCCACACCCCCAACCCAGCGCTGAAGTGAGAGAAGAGCCAGATGAGGGGAGGACAGGGCAGGTGGGGTCACATGGCCTACAGCTCCAGTTCTCTTGGACCCTTTCCCTCCCTCCTCTTCCTTCCTCTGTCTCTGTCTTCTAGGCCATCTTCTGACAACGGTGGTCCTATTAGACTAGGGGCCCACCCTCCTCCAGTATGACCTCATTTCAATTATTTACATCTGCAATGACCGTATTCCCAAATAAGGTCATATTCTGAGATCCTGGGGGTTAGGACTTGAACATATATTTTTAGGTTGTTATGGTTGGAATCTTTTAATTCAACCTGTAACATCTGTCACCTCGGTGTATTCTGGGGCCTAGTAAGCTCTCAGAAATGGCATATGAATGAATAGGTTTGGAAAGAGGACAAGGAATTCAAGCCGAGGCTCAAATCCACCTCTAGATTATGACTGGATCCTTCTCCCTCCAGGCTCCTGGCTGTGGCGCACGGGTGGGTGGGCATTAGTGACACACAAGCAAAGGAGCTACTCAGAGCCTGTTGTTAAGCCCATCAGCTGTGGACCCAGCTGTCACCGACATGAGGAGGTTCAAAGTCTCTGTATTTGCCTGATGGATGGAGCAGCTCGAGGGGTGGGGTGGGTTGTGTCACCTCACTGAGACATCCAAGCACTTCTTACCCACAAATTGCTGGGCCGTCATTCCATTACCGCGTCTCTGGATCCCCGGATGCCCTCGGTCTCCCCCACTGCTCTCTCCCCGGACAGTCCATACTTGGGCTTCCCTGAGCAACCTTTCACGAGGTGGAAAAGCTCACTTACAAAAAACAGAGTCAGTGCTGCCTGGCTCTTCAGCACGTGTGTGCATAGATTTAAAGTGGACCCCTTCCAGGAGGCGCTCCAAATCCTGCCCGTGCCTTCCCTTTTATACCACTTCTCCTTGTTGTCTTAGAAATATCGAAGATCTGATGAGGGGCGAAAACCCTAATTTTTAGAGAATTCCATTAAATCCTGAAAGTGGCTTAGATAGGCGGGACGATCAAAAATGTCCCAGACCCATGTCTCCTTAAACAGTGAGCATCAACGCCCCCAAAATGCTCCCCTGTGAGAAGCAGCACAAATCAATTACTGATGTTCATAAAAATATAGAAACAGAAATGTGTTATTTCAATAAAATATGTGAAACTTCACAGATGTCACTCAATTGGCTTTGGAAAATATTTTGGTCTAAAATATTTAGATGGAAAAGGTATAGAAGGCATCTAAAAATGCTAAGTGTGTGTTAATTAAAGAACACACAACGAACACCAATATAGGAAAAGACTTAGCCTTCTCCAGAAATACAACAGGGTCTCGAAGAAGAGACCGAGGGCCCAGGAAGAGGCAGAGCCAGGCGTCTGCTTGGGGCTGACTCTCCACTGAGTAGCAGCAGGAGGAAAAGAGCCACAGTTCAGGGCCACTGGTGGTAGTTTTAGGTAAACCTGGGATAAATTTCACTAGCAACCTGATTCCAGCAAACCAGAAGGAAAAGTATTTATGACTTTAGCCATAAAGCCACTAAAAACACTCTTAGAATTCTATAGTCACAATCCAACCATCCCACTGGCTTTCCTGCAGCATTCTGTCTATGCAACTGGACAGAAATTCTTGGATCTAGGGCAACGCCCTCCTACCTCTCTAGTAACTGGTGCAAACCCATGTGTGCCCCCCAATGCACACGTTCTGGAAGCATGAGAGCAAATCGGCAGAATCTCACAGCTGTTTGTGTGCAGAAATACAGTTTCAAGAAACGTGCATCCCCTCCCGTGGTCTGCAGAGCAAACCCCACTGTGAAGAGAGGTGGGACCCTCAGCTGAGCTGGCGGGAGCCCTCCCCCCAGGCGAGGGGGCATCACAGGAGGTGGTCTTGCCAGGGGCGCCGGGGGCATGTGGGCTGCAGAGGGAGAGAGGGAAGGTGGATTCTGCATCACTTTTATTTTTCTGGCTTCTGGCTATTTCTCTGCTTAATGCTGAGCGGACCCCTTGAATGGGGAGGAGTCTGCCAGTTCCCCGTTAGAAGGCACTTGGTCCCTGGTCTCACTAGTACAGGAAGCGGGCAGAGATAGGAAGGCTCTCCCCCACCAGGAGAGTCCTAGCTGCTCTGTGTGAGTGAAAGGAGAAACTGCACAGTCAGAGAAAAGTCTTCTGGACTCAGGGTGAAGAAAGTGAAGATCTGGCGTGGGATGTGCTCTAATCAGCGGAGACAGGAGCCCCACACCCGGGACAGGTGTCGTGTTTCCAGCCACCACACGGTGGAGGCGCGAGTGGAGACCCGATCTTAGACAGACAGTGTCCATAGGAGGCAGGAACGCGGCTCTAAAGTCATATCCATTTACTTATCACCCCATTTGCTCAAGTTTCTCATAAAAAGTAGCAGCAAATTAGTGTTCATTCAATTGCAGCTATACTCAAAATGCACTTCACTTTAGTAAAACTTGCCTAATTGTTCGCTCTGCATGGGACTTCCTTTAAAAATGCCTTCAAATGATGCTAAACAGAAGGATGTTACACAGTGACATTTACTAGGAGGTGCCTTGCTCCCTCGGACCCTGTTTAAAGGATGCGTATCGGTCCTAGAGCCGCCATCACGAAGTGCCAGACTGGGTGGGAAACAACAGAAGCTTACTCTCACATGGTTGTGAGAGCCAGATCTGGGAGCACGGGGTGGACAGGGTCGATCCCTTCTGCGGGCTGAGACAGAGTCAGTCCCGTGCCTCTCCTGGCTTCCGGTGCTTGCTGGCAGTCCTTGGCCCTTCTCTGGCTTGTGGGGGGATCACGCCAATCTCTGCCTTCATCTTGGTGGCGATTTGTCCCCCCGAGCCTCTCTGTGTGCCTGATACCACTCAGACTGGTATAAAGTTCTACTCCATTATGATCTCATCTTAACTGATTTCATCAGAAAGGACACTATTTCCAAATGAGGGCAAGTCCTGAGGTTCTGGGAAGGGCATGAAATTTGGGGAGGGCAACCACTACCCAGTCCAGGACAGTACGAAGTTGACCTTGATTCTTTTTTAAAAAATTTCATTTATTTATTTGAGAGAGAGAGCAGAAGCAGGGGGAGCAGCAGGCAAGAGGGAGAGGGAGAAGCGGGCTTCCTGCAGAGCAGGGAGCCCGATGCAGGGCTCAATCCCAGGACCCCAAGATCATGACCTGAGCCGAAGACAGCTGCTTAACCAACTGAGCGTAACCAACCCAGGTGCCCCGACCCTGATTCTCAATTTGCTACTCTCAGTGCACCGAGCCCAGAACCCTGAGCAAAGAGAACATCTTAGAGCGGCTGTGTTGGTGATTGATTTCTCCCGACCCTATCTTATCCCGTCAGGGCTGCGGCTGTCAGTCTGCCCAGCTCTGAAGATGTGAGGGTGTGGCTAATTGATCGACTCTAACCGATACTCGGCAGCCACTTACGTTGCCAGAAATCATGTGAAAAGGGGAGCACATGATGGAAGATGCTGTGGGAACAGCCTTGAGTCAACGTGTCTCCGAAAGAGTTAAGCTCCGAAAGCAAAGGCTACAGAGTTAGCGAAGCTCCAGACGCCCAGGGAACTGCGCGGCGTTCAGCCCTAGCAGGATCCCTTCTGAGCACGTTGCGGGCAAACGCTGGCATGGAAAGGACCCCCAAATGAGCCAGGAAGTCTTCCACTCCATCATGAAGAATTGTTCTCTGGAGTGGGTACCAGTGGGGACGTGTTTGAAACACTTACCATATGTGCCTGAGAAAGGTCTAATTTGTCCATCTTGAAATTTTGCCTTTCTTTTGAAAGGATAGTTCATTTAAACTAATTTGTTTCACAGGTGAAGCCTTTTTCCGAGTGTTTAATATATCACCCTTGGTGCCTAAACAATTAGAAATTGTCACCAAAGAAAAATGCCGCAGTTCATGTAAATAAGTGTTTACCGAAAGGACTGGGAACCCACCAGAGTCAGCACACTTTAATGAGGCATGACAATGGAGAGAAAGCCAGGGCTCGGCTGCATCTGCTAAAGCTGACACTGCTTATGGTAAAAATTGGCCAAAACAACTATTATTTGTTTTTTTCTTGTCAGAAATAATGTAGCTTGAAAATCTTCAACAGGCAACATGAGTCCGGACCATTTGTTACTTCTAATGGCCTAATTGTTCTCCTGGCAGATATAAAAAATTGGGGCACTTATGTCATTTACCTAAATTTCTAATTAATGCAGTGACAAAAGAGAAATTGGAGCAGAAAAAAAAAAGGGAAGAAAGAAAAGAAAAAGCAAAAGAAAGAAAGAAAAGGAAAGGAAAGGAAAAAGGAAAAGTTGAAACCTGCCTCTGTCAGTCTTTATGTATTCTGTCTCTGTTAACTTTCCAACTATTTGCCCCACCGCAGGTACTCGTCATCACCAAATACCATTTATTTCAACAGAAGGAGGGAAAGATAGAGATCATTTGCTCAGATTCCTCAGGAAACAAGGCACTGTCTTCTCAACAACCTACCAAAAAGTCCCACTGAAAGGAAAGGTGAGTTGCATCAAGTTACCATTTCCTGGAGAATCTATGCTTGTCCCATTGCTGAGTAGAAGGGGCATCGACCCCCCGGCCTCCTCAACCCCGACACAGACCCCGAGCTACAAACGTGCAATTAGGTCACCGAACCCAAGCCTCGAGCACAGCAAGATCCACCCGACATCTGAAAATTCCTGGCATTGTGCATAGTTGTAAAACAGCCTCTTCTAGAGAAGTCTCCACATTGTGTCCGCGGGACCCACGATGACGTTTTCCTTCCAGTTCCAAGTACTTCTTCCTCAAACAGAGGAAAAGACACGTTCCAGAATTACAATTACGGCTGACATTAATGAAGCCGTGATCTCGCAGAACAACATTTCCCATTCTGTGTTCCTTAGAATAGTAATTTCGTGTGATGCTTGCTGGAATAAAAGTTGAATATTCTGGGAAAGTACATAATCTTTCCTTCTTAGACACAATGCCCATCAGAAAATTGAAGGTTCTCAGAATTCTGTAGTACGGAAACCTCTTTCAAGACATGTGGCTCATGATTTTCCAAATGTACTGGGCCTTACAATTCTTATTTTTAATTGAAAAAGAATCACATCTTGCAGAAAAAAGATCTGAGCAGTTTAACCCCGCTATTGAGGTCCTTGACTGGTTTTCGAAGCTCTCCAGTCTAGTGAGAACACATATAATTAGATGAAGAGACATGAAGCAAATGAAACACGGGCAGAGAGGCTGGAACACAGTAAGTGCCTAATAAATGCTAGTTGGTTGGTGCAGGAGAAGAGAGAGACATTCAATCACAAACACCTTCTGGAACTTTCCTCCATGGCTTGTAGGATCAGAGGCATTGCCCTTGGACTCATGGCCTCCACCACCATGAGACAAGAGATTCCGGTAGCTCTAAGCCCCTGGTCTGTGGTAGTTTGCTGTGGCAGCCCCGGGAAGGCGGCCCAGGCATGACGGTACGAGCAAGGATTGGAGAACAATCATCAATTTCCCTCCTTCGGTGCCTGCTCCTCCGGACAACACACTCCCGAGTCCCACAGCAGCTCCTATATGAGGCCTTCCTGTCTTTCTAAAGGGGTCGACAGTCTCTGTGTATATCCAGCTTCTTAAGCGTGGCATCTCAGGCCGAACAGAGTCTTGCGTGCTGGAGCCAATACAGCGCGCAGAGGTTTTCACGCTCAAGACGCAAATATTTAGCAGTTGCAGAGCTGGTGTGTCCTGAATTCCTATCAAGCGGGTTCACGGGAAGCTCTGTGGTACCAGGGAGCCCTGACCCCATCTTCTCCATCTTGTCTTCCCCAGCGGATGGCGTCCACTCCTGTGACTTTAGATGCCACCATGTGCTAAAGACTTCCACATTTCACTGCCCGTCTGTCCACATCTTTTATTTAAGATCGCTATTTGGAGATCTCAACTTAAATTCCACATCTGCAAAATGGACCTTTTGAGTCTCCCGCCATTCACCCACACTCTGCTTCCAGACAGCCGTCCCCACACCAGGGGTAATAGCATCCTTTCAGTTTCTCACTCTGGAAACCAAGGAGTCTTTCTCAATAGCATGTGCCGTGAGCTTTCCCACCAAAACATGTGCTGAGGGGACCCAGTTCTCCTGTGTCCCCTGCCCGCACTGCAGTCATGGCCACCACCCGCTCTCTCCTGAGCTACCGTGGCCCCTGTATGCTCTCCCTGCCTGACTCCTGACTGCCTCCTCTCCATTCTTCTGCGAGCACGCAGGGGTGCTAAGTGTTAGGAGTGAGTAGATATTATCATTTCCTGCCATTAACCCTTCTAAGGAATCACAGTAGAGTGAACGTATAACCCATCTCCTGAAGGTGGTCTTGGTGAACCTGCATCACCCATAACCTTCCTGTCTGTGCACACTTTGGGTCCCTATGGTTTCTATGCCTGCTAATACATAGTCCTCACGGTCATCTTAGAGAGGAGGCAGAATATCTCCTTTAAATGATCACTTTTAAGATTTTTGATACATGTTGACAAACTCTTCTCCAGAAAGGAGAAACCATCTCCTATTCTGGACAGTAGGGAATATGCACATATTATCACGCCTTCATCAGTTTCCTGGGGCTGCCATTACAAAGTACTGGAAAGTTCTAGAGTGGCCTAGAACAACAGGACTGACGGTTGCATGGTTCTGGAGGTCAGACACAAAATCAAGGTGTAGCCAGCAACACCTCATCTCTGCCGGCTTTAGGAGAGAATCCTTCCTTGCCTCGTCCAGCTGCTGGTGTTTGCTGGCTGTCCTTGGTGTCCTTGGTGTGTAGACGCCAGGTCCTGCCACATAGCTGTCTTCTCCCTGTGCATTCTCACATCGTCTTCTCCCATGTGTGTCTCTCTCTGTATCCAAATTTCCCCTTTTCACATATTGGATTAGAGCCCTCTCTATGCACCTCATTTTAACTTGATTGCCTCTGTGAAGACCTTATTTCCAAATAAGGTCAAATTCTGACACACGGGGGTTTGGGAAAGACACAATTCAACCAAAAACAATGCCTTGGCCAACATTCTGTCTCATCACATCTACGAAATAGTGTCAGCCTGCTCATTTCTTGTGGTCTGAATTGCTACTTGTCTATTCAGGGTGGGTTAGTCTACTTGCTCATGCCACTTCATCACTGGAACTTCTTTTGTGAATTTCCAGTTTATGTCTTCACCACATTCAGTCCTGACGGGACTTCTTCCAAGCATTTTACTCACCTCTCTGCCTCCACCCACTGGAGGATAGCTGATGCCCAGTTCACATGAGGAATTACGAAGCAGGGCATGCCTTCCTCTGGTCACTGGTAGGGCACACACTTTTCAAGCATGACATTGACTAACTTGCTTCTCAACGGGAAGACTAAGTCCGTTGTCACATAAGATCGGCAAAAGCTAAAAGTTAGTCTCTGAACCCCCAGTAAAAATTCTAGAAAAGGATATTTCTCATTTGTTAAGTGTAAAGTACCCAACAACACTTCTTCGGTGTGACTCATTTCTACCTATAATAGCCTCAATTATCTCAAACTACCCTAGCAGTGCCTATTTTTAAAAGCCTTTTTATTCATTCCCACTAAACATTCCAAGTGCTATTATTATGTGAAGTGTGAATTTTTTTAAAATCATTGAACTGTATTATATTAAAGCAATAAAAGTGATTATCTAGTCCAAACCCCTCCAATTTACCAATGAGGAAAAGGAGATTTAGGGAGTTAAGCCTAAGATTACATGGACAATGAGAGGAATGAAGCCTGCTGGGAACACCAAGTGGCCAGCTCTCAGCCAAGGCTCTCCAGACCATGTCTTTTGCCACCACTGACCTTAAGAAATATCTCAAGTGATTATGGTCCTTGTTCAAGATGACAGCGGTGGCTCTGACGTTGGTGAGTATATGGCTGCTCTGTGTCTATCTTTTGCCCACATTACTCCTGTGAAGCTTGGGACAGCCTTCTGCCAAAGGCGTGAGTCCACATCTAGAGTGGGACACGGGGTCTGGAGCTCACGACCTACCGTCATAGTCACGGGCAGTTAGTTCGCAGCCCGTGGGTGCAGTGAGACTCTGAGTTCAGTGGCCAGGATTTAACCCTGGTTTCTTGGAGGAGTTAGCCTTTCCTGCCATGCCTCTAAAATCCTGACTTCCTCCAAGATAGTTCTTCATACAGACATTTTCTGGGATGTAAAGTTCCTTGGAATGAAAGACTTATTAAAATAGTTATTGAAAAAAAAGCATGCGTAATTCTGGAGCCTTAACCCTGAAGCGGTGTCCTCCCTTTCCTCACTGCTAAACACATTCTTTTTTTCTCTCCCCATAAACTAAAAACATTTGCATTTCTGAGCCTGGAACACATGGTTAAATTTCAGTCAACATTTATGATGAGTTTATAAAGAGGTGTTTTCTGTCTTGCATAGAGAGGTGGAAGCTCGCATTCCGAGGGAAACTGTATCTTGGCAGAGAGAAAGTTTTTGCCTTAATTGTTGTATGTGCAGCCTTATTGATTCTGTTCATAGTTTTACTGTTAATAATTAAGTCATGAGCCTTATTTCTTAATCCCATTTTATCCTCACTACTCGTCCTAATCATTCTTTACATTAAAGGATTAGTGCTCAGGGTGCAACTGGACAAATAGTAATCCTCCTTGGAAAACATACTCTTCCAAAAAGAGAACAGGAGTAATTTTCCTTTATAAGTAGACTTAGCAAAGATGGCCAATGGCTTTAAATGTATTTTAGAAGTGGGACAGTGCCCTTGCTTCGCAATTTCTTGTCAGTAAAAGGTGGGTAGGCTTTCCCCATGGGCAGCATCTTGTTACATTTTACGTAAAGATGATCCGAAGTCTCCTGCTACAGGTAGTAACTCCATCCTCATGCAGCACTGTGACATTCCTTCCACTGGAAAAACTGAGCATCCTATCATGGGATTCCCACTCTTCAGCCACTTCAAAGTCCAATTCACACCAGACCTCGTGACTTCTACTGGCTGCTCCATATCAGTGACCCCGCACTGTGCTCGCTGAGCTGGCTGAGCGTTTGGGACTCCGTCTCAGCCTCCTCTAGTGTAGTGTTTCCCGTTAGGGAGGATCAGAGTGCAGCCTGATTCACTCTGCCGCCAAGCTGCTTCAGGAAGAAAGAGCCACTATCCATTTTTTTGAAAGAGGGAAAAGAAAGCCCTCTCTGTTGGAGAGAAATGACTTTAACCATTGAAGAATAACATTGTTCATCCAGGTAAAACTTGGAGTCAAAACCATAACACCTTATTACTGACAGATTACAAGCCAGTCAGAGATGTGGCAGAACAAATACGATGTCCGCAGCCCCGGGGAGACTGTCTGTCAGAACCAGCAGTGGGACTTCTCTTCGCTCTCCTTGCTCGAACATCATCAGAACCAAACACACACAGGCGTTGCCATTACAAGTTGTCTTGGATTTGCAGGAGCACCTCCTTAACATAAGGAAGGGTGGTGGCCACTGCTGTGCCTCAGGATGGAAGGGCTGAACAGGAGAATGTCACCCAAGGAAAGCTCATGGCTTTGGGGCACAGCGGACCTAGAGGTGACCTCATGTTCTTCCATGCCCCTACACTCCTAGAGTCTCAGTATCCTCATTGGCAAAATCTGGATAAAAAATACCTGTTGTTCAAAGGCTTGAAGCATTAAATGAGATACCAGGTATAGATGTACAGATGAATATCTATGACAGTGAGACACTCCTTAAACAGCCGCCATGATTACTGTTAAAGTGAAACTCTGTTAACAACAGTAAACCAAGCTGGAAGAAATCTGCACTGGTAGACTGCTATTCACTATGATTTTAATTAATCGGTATAGTATTGAGACTTCTAACCAGAATCATTTAAAGGAAAAAGTTGTAAGGGTAAGCTTAAATAGCTTGTGATCTGTTTTTAAATATACTACTTCCTGGTTGAGGAATTTGGTTGAACAGTTTACCAATTATCTGTTTTATATTTCTCATTTATGAAATAAAGACTATTAGCCATAACATGGGGGGATAAAACCTTCAAACAACACCAAGATACACTGTTAGTCAATGGGAAAAACCATAGTATATAATGAGTGTGCAATAAAATATTTGTTGAAATAATGAAAGTTAAATGAAAACACAGAAATACCTGTCTTCAAAGTGTTACCAAAAATATTTCTGAATCTGTTGTCAATAAAAGAGTGCAATAACCCTAGTAATAACACTTTTTAACATATTTTTCATTCTTTCAATATTCAAAGGAGTATCAAGTACCCAGTATACGACTGTATACTGGGAGCGTGAACACACTGAGAAAACAGACTCAGGACTTGGGATCTAGTGAGAAAGACAGACTGCGATTTTTTTTTTTAAAATAGCAATCTATCTACGCCATAACAGGGGACCATATAGATGTTCATGTGTGGGGAACATGTGAAAAAAGACATCCACACAGTCCTGCTGAGGCAAAGCTTGAGTTAAGACTGGGAAAACACACACACACACACACACACACACACACACACACACACACACACTCATGGATGAGGAGATAAGCATTCCAGGCAGGGTGGGTGTTGTGTGAAAGGAGGAGGCTGGGAGAGCACACAGCTCATTTGATACCAACAGGATGCAGTATGAGGACCACACAGGGAGTAGTGAGGAGATGCAGGGGCTGCAGCAGGAAAGGTCTTCTAAGCCATGCGAATGACATTCCACTTCACCTTCGGGGAAAGAAAAACATTGATTCAGCAGAAAGCTAACATCAGGGAAACATGACTAGAAGAGATGAAATGGAAGCAATTAGATGAGTAAGGAGGCCGGTTAGCAGTTTGGTCAAGAAACTATTTGGAATAGGGAAGAGACAGAGCTTTGGATGAGATTTCTGGTTCAGGTATCTGAGTCAAAAGTGAAGTCATTTACCAACAACAGAGGTCTCAAAGGAGGGGGCCAGGTTAGGAAGGGTGGAAGGAGAATTTATGAGTTAACTTTTGGTCATAAAGACTTTGGATCGCCTCAGGGATATACTGATAAAGAAATCCACAAGACAGTTGGAAATATGTGTCTAGAGCTTATATCAATATAAAAGGTGTTAATGGGAGCGCAGATTTATGGGAATATATAAGATTACCCAGGGATTACTTAGAGAGAAATAAGAAAAGAGGTCCAAGGAAAGATCTTGAGAAATGACCGATATTCAGGGTCAGCTGTATAAAGACAAATTCACAAGGAAGAGTTGGTAGAACATGAGTAGAATCTTAGGAAAAGTTGTTGGAAAGCTCATTGCACATTTAGATACCTAATTCGTTAGAAACACAAAGAAAAAAAGTGTATCAAAAAGCGAACTGGTTGAAGAAAATATAAGTATGATGAGGCATATATAGGGCAAGGAGTTCTTCCTAAGTATATTAATAAAGTTTGGAAATTTTTAGAGGATGAATTAAACATTTCAAGTTGGTAGATTTAGAACAGTTATACCATTTAATATATGAGCAATTTATATGAAATGTAAGTGGATAAAGTTTTCTAATTAAAAGAAAAATAGTGTCAGTCTGGATAAAACAAAAAGAACCCAATATTATGCTACTTCAAGAGATACGTCCTAAATATTAGGACACAGGAAGCATAAAGGAAAAGGATAGAAAATCATATTACATGAACTCTAACGAAAAGAAAGCTCATGTGCACATATTCACGTAATAACAAGTAGATTTGGAACCAGGGAAATCCTTTTATTTTTCTCCCCAGTATTGTCAGACTTAAAGAAGGATGTATCACTATTTAAAAGGATCGGTTCATTGGAAAGAAATAGCAATCACAAGTGTGCATGCACCTAGGAGTTTAGCTTCAAAATCCCTGAGTCAAAAACTGACAGAACTGAAAGGAGAAATAGACAAATCTATAACCACAGACAGAGATTTTAGCACAGTTCTTAAGTGATTGATAACATGAGCAAAAACAGTAAAGATGTAGAAGATTCCAACGACACGAAGGGCAAACTTGTTCTAATTGGCATATACAGAACATCACATCTAGCTGTGTCACAATAAACGTTCTTTCAAGTGAGGCTAGAACATTTATCGAAATAGAGCGTATGCCAGGTCACTGAGCAAATCGCAATAGATTTCAAAGGATTAAAATCATTTAGAGTATGTTCTCTGATCATAGTGTAAGTTAGAAAATCATGATAGGGGGCACCTGGGTGGCACAGCGGTTAGGCGTCTGCCTTCAGCTCAGGGCGTGATCCCGGCATTGTGGGATCGAGCCCCACATCAGTCTCCTCTGCTATGAGCCTGCTTCTTCCTCTCCCACTCCCCCTGCTTGTGTTCCCTCTCTCGCTGCCTGTCTCTATCTCTGTCGAATAAATGATAGAAAGATACCTACAAAAATTTCCAAGTGCTTACAAATAAAGCTGTATACTAATGAATATCTAAAGAACATTAAAAATTAAAAATTGTTTTGAGCTAAACATAACAAAAATAAATAATAAAGCATATTAAAACATATGAGATGTAGCTAAAGCAGTGGTTAGAGGAAAATTTATTATCTTAATTTGTGTATTAAAAGGGAGGAAAGGCTAAAAATTAAATACTAAGCATTCATCTCAAGAAAAAACCCAGCAAACTTCGTCCAAGCAAGGTGGAAGAAAGGAAATGACGAGCTGAGAGCAGAAGTCAATGAAATGTAAAGCAAACATGCAATAAATAGAATTTATTTGGAATTTTGAGAAAAACAAAAATTATAAGCCCTTAGAAATGTGATCAACAAGAGAGACAAAGAATGAAAATGCAAATTTCCCAATATTAGGAATGCGGGAGGGGCATCACCACAGATCCTACAGACATTACTAACATACTAAGAAGGCATTGTGGACACCTTTATGGTAGTGATTTGAAAATACAGATAAATTGGACAAATTCCTCTTAAAAATACAGCCTACCAAACTGACATAAGAAGAAACAGAAAATTGGAATAGTCCTATATCAATAACCAAAATTGTATTCTTCATTAAAAACCTTCCCACAAAAATAATTCAAGACGCAGACAACTTTACTGTTTAATTCTCCCAAACACCTACGAAAGACATTATAATAATTCCACACAAACTACCTTAGAGAGCAGAAAGAAAGCAAACAATTCGCAATTTGTTTTTGTCTATCAAATGCCAAATGTAACTTATAAAACATAAAAATAAATATCGTATTCTCTCTACCTATATATATAAACAAATATGATATATAGTAAACATCATCATATTCTATATATCATGTTTATTATAATATGTAAATGTATTATTATATAATACATAACAATATCATATATAATATATTACAACATAATATAGTGTAAAATAAATGTGTATATATACACACATTGACATATATATTTATATACATGCAAACACTTATATGTAGACATAATGTACAGACATATAATCTACATATAATCTGTGTATGTCCACCTGAAGAAGGACAATTCTGAAAGGAAGAAATAGATATAAGAGATAACTATTGCTATTTCATGTAATTGGAATTATATTCTTTGTTTCATTGTTTCAGAATTTTCAATTTTTTTGAAATAAGCATGTATTACATTTATGTTAAAGAGTATTGTAGCTGTTTCATTTGGAAGAAAAATCAAGTAAATGTTAAAGTGTGTTAAATTCTTGACAGAAGTTGAAGTAAATGTCTTGAGCGCTCCTTAGATTGGCAATTTTAGTTTGCATAAATTAAATCCAGTAAATTGTGGTGAATCTGGGGCTGAAAGTGGAGTGAAGCAGTAAAACAGTGAATAAAAACATAAATATCCCAAAAGCTCAATTATGAAGTAAGAGAAAATGAGGGAGGCGCTACCCACCGGGGAGTGGCCCAATGAGAGAGAAAATGTTAATATGGGAGAAATTCGAACTTGGATATAAAGGAAATAGAAAAACAAGAACAAGAGGAAATGGAAGAGCAAAAACAAAGAGAATGATATTTACGGATCGAGACTCTGAGCCAGCTGGGGGGAAGGCAGGGGTATGAGTAGCTGTCAGTCTTCAAGACTCAGCTTCCCCTCTGTGTCCCTGGAACTGTGTCCCCACAGCTTTCCTTCAGGACTTCCTTCCCTTGCTAAGAGCCCCTTCAAAGCACATTCCTGGAGCCTATGACATCACCCTCCAGCTTGCACCTGCTGCTGATACAATGGGGAACCAGTTCAGGAGGGAAGCGAACGCTCTGCCACAGCCCCTACTTCTGAATCTTGAGGTCATCCTGCCTTGAAGACTCTTCTTGGAAACGCGCCCTGCAAACCACTCTGGCACCCTTCCTCCATGCTGTGTCAGATGTATCAGGAAGCCTGGAATGCCTCCCAGAAGCTTGCTCTCATCCCCTTTGCTCTTAACCACTCGTGTCTTTCCAGGTATCATTTATGACCAGAGATTTTGTCCTCTGCTTGACATATCTGACTTCCTTCCATAATGTTCATAAAGATTCACCTATAAAAAGAAGGAAAATATTGACTCAACCAAAAAAAATGGGGGAGGTAAAAACAAGACAGAAAATAAAATTTGAATCTCTTGAAGTTTTGAGAATATGATGTGTGAATCTTGTTTTAGGCGTGAGAAAGAGAAAATTCTCATAGATAAAGGAGTGTCTGTGTGTATGCGTGTATTCTTACTAATAAAAATGAGTTACTGAGGCAAACTAGCCCCAGCTTCTCCAGAAGTCTATGGAGACAATAGGAATTTGTCTGGAATAAAGGAGGAAAATGATCTCTTAGGATTCCAGTTTATTTTTTTTTAGGAGAAACAGTTGGTGATTTGTAAAGTTCTTGAATTGTTTTTTAAAAATGATGGTAAAAGCAAACAAACAAACAAATGATGATGGTATCTTTTGTGGCATCCGTCTAGAATCCTACCTTGGCTCCTTCATATCAGTGAAGTCCTTGTCCACAAATCCAATTACTTCCCTCAAAATAATAAACTATTTAATCCCCTCCCCCTCGAAATACAAGGTTAGACCACTGGACAGTAGTTAGAGAAATTTTTGGCAATGGAAGGAAATTTTTTTTTTAATTTGAGCAACAGATGGACAATTGCATATTTCATTGTGGTTGGCAGCTTGCCTTTTCTGAAAAAGGCATTCACGAGCCCTGCCAGTGGGGGCCTCAGGTGCTCCCGGCTGGTTCTCACTAACCAGGGCGGGCACGGGTCCAAGGCGTCCTCGGTGCCGTGCCCTGCTGGCATCTTCAAGTTTGCAGCAGCCTAAGGACCCTGACTGGCTCTCAGCCAGGGTGACTGCTTTGTGCAGTGAATCAAAGTCACTGACCATTTCTGGAACCAGAGACAGTGTCTGCAGCCGTCACTGAATCCCCAGCAGGTGAGTGCTTTCTCCCAAGGAAGGCGCGGCCCCTATTTTCCAGCAAGCCTAGCATCCCATCTGGTTTCAGGTTTGGATGCAGTCTAGGCAAACCCAAGGGCCAATACGCCACAAATGTGCATACACACCGTATACACTCCTTCAGTTGTTGGGAAATCTCTAGGTCAAGAGGTTGGGAGGCAGTGAGCTCATGGCTTTAAAGACACAGAGAATGTTAGACCTAAAAACAACCTTGGACGTGGCATAGCACACATGTTTCATTTAAAGGATGATGAAATTGAGACTTTAAAATAACTCCCACAAAATCTGTAGCGGAGCAGAGGTCAGTTCCTGTCGCCATGAACCAAACTCTCCCATTCCAACAACAAGGGAATCCCCATCTGCCAACACAGCTCCTCCTGGGATGCCTTTTCTGTCTCTCACAGACAGAACGAGTGTACCCATGGCATCCTGGTGACACCATGGCTGCACCACCAGCCGCCATGTTTCCTTGTCCGTCTCATAATCCACCTCCAGCACCAGCCTGGAGACATTGGAGGCATGTTGGATCTCGCCGGCTCTTGCACCCCAGAGCTTAGCATTTAGCAGCACTCAGTAAAAATTCCGTGGGACATTGCAACAGTGTGCTGGCACTGACATGTCTCTCAACACCAGCGTGATACGCAACAAAGGATGCTTAGTAAGGACATCAGAGAATTCCAGAAAATGCTGCTCACAGAAACTTATGCTAAACCTTCAAATTTCAGAAAGAATCCCCCTTAGCTAAAATCCGTCACTCAGTCTGCTCAGTGTCAATGACACACAGACAGAATGCACAGAGGCCAGTCTGGAGTTTGAGCCAGAGAGATGAAGTCCCTTCCAGCTGCCACGCCCTCACTCGCCAACAGGGGAGGCACCTGGGCAGCCTGCCCAGCCTTCCCACTCAGAAGCCACTCCTGCTCCACCTTCTGTCTTTTTGGATTCCCTCGGTGATCCGCGTGACCCTGTTTCTGCCTGTCCTCTTCTCCGTGACTTATTATTCCCTTCATCCCTCCAGCTCCCCATAACCTCCGCCACCACCCGAAGCCCAATTCATCTTTCCTCCAGGTAGTGCTGACTTCCAGTGCTGAGCAATTCAAGTCACCAGGGGGTGATACGAAGAGGGAACGGTGCACCGCTCCTGGAGGAAGTAGCAGCTCACAGATCATCTGTCTCAGCTCCGTTTTGATAGCTCTTCTTTCGGAGCTATTATCAGTTATCACTTCAGCACATAATATGAAAATGCACTCTATGAAATGGCACATCGAGTGGACTATGACCTGCAGATTTTCACTTCCAGCAACACACCCACTTGTTCCTGGAGCACAGAACCATTTCCTTACGCGTCCCTTCCTTGAATGCTCTTTCCCTACCGCCTTGGAAAAATGCAAATTTAATCATCCAAGATGCAATAGAAAACCCATTCCCGAAATAAATTAGTGTTTAAAAAGGAAGGGAAGGATAAACACGTAATTCAAGATAATGGCGCATCAGGAGAGAGGAAGCAAGAAGTGGGGATGCTCTTGAATGTGTCATCATCCAAACTGGGCCCTTGCGGAGTCAAAGGGACAGTTTTAGTAAATATGCCTGGACCACGGGGGAAACCAGACCAGCCATGCTCAGGATGGGAGAGGCACACAGGGGCTAAGCCAAGGCCACTTAGTTAGACTTCCAGGTCTCCAGCCACTGCTGAGATTGTGGGTGCTTCTTGCTATTAACACACATGTGCACAAAACATGTCACACACTAAGGACCATTCCTGAACCAGTTCTGGGCATCAGAGGTCCATGTACAAAACTAACACCCTCACTAGTGAGCACAGGTGCAGGTGGGGTATGTGACCTGGCACTTCTTAGTCATCACTGTTTGCTCTTTATTATATGACTTCTCAATGTTCATACCTCTCCCTCCTTCCCTCTCCCTCCCTCTTCCTCCCTCCCCTTTCCCCTCTCTCTCAGATTCTAAGTGCAGGCGCTTAAACCAATAACAGATCTTCCAGGTTAGCTGTCAACTCAGCGCCCAGAATGTCAACCCCCAAACCACATTCTGTCTTGAATACATTCATGTTCTATTTTCTTTCCATTGACTCTAAAACAAACCAACAAAGCAAGCCCTGGGTTATGGGTGGGTTTCTTGGTTAAGCATAAGAAGCACACACCTATCTCCTGTGAGGAAGGACAGTCTTCTTCTATACTTTTATTACTATATTCATTTACTCATTCATCCACCCAACCAACCAACCATGGAGCCCACGCTATTTGCCTGGCATGGCGCCAGACACTGGAAACAATACAATAGTGGCTCATGTCACTTGATCCCTGCCTTCCAAGAACTTATTATCCAGAAGGCAGTTTATAAGCACCAAAATGAGTACTCCAGGTAAAAGCACCATAGGCAATCTGCAAGGGAAGCAATTGCAGGAGCCGGAGCATCTATCATTAACCAGAGGTTGAAAGTGTATAAATATGAACTGTATATGTACGGAAGGGCTTTGTAATCCAATTCTGTCATTTGGCAGATAAGTACAGTTGTCTGGTTAATCAAATTTTCTATTTTTACCTTAATCTAAACCTAAATTCAAATTTTAAAGGAAGTGTTTTATTTCATACTCAGATATTCATTTTCAGACATTCCAAGACAAGATGCTCAGATGACCATGTAATTTGGAAAAATTCTCAAAATTGGTGATAAATGTGAGCGGGAGGCTGCCTCCTTTGTGGACGCTCAGGACAGCAGACGCACCCACCTCCAACCCAGCCCTGCCGCGGGAACTGCAGACTCGAAGCCAACAGCTTATCAGACATCTCCACTTATTTGTCCGTTAGTGTTTTAATCTTCATGTCCCCACAACTAATCTTCACACTCCCTCCCCCGGCCAGACCTTCTAGCACTTTTTTCATCTCTGCAAGTGGCAACTCTACCCTTGTAGCCACAAGCCACGGACTGCCCTTTTCCCTCATACTCCATGACCAATCCGCAAAAACAAACCCAGTTGGCTTGATTCCTAAAACAAACCCCTAATTTGATCTCTTTCTACTCCCCATGCTCACCACCTCAGTGCAAACCACCATCATCTCACCTTGGTTAGTGAAGTGGTCTGGCCACCGCCAACCTTAGCCCTCGACAATCTGGTCTCAACCATGTCAAGACATGTCACTGCTCTGACCTCACTTGTGCTTGCCTCGCAGTGAGAAAGCCCAAAGTGCCGGCCCATGTCCACAGGCTTTACACAATCAGGCCCTGCCATTACCTCTTGACTTCATTCTCTACCTGCCCCTCCTTGCTCATCTCAGTGGGCTTCCTCCTCGGGGCCCTTGGTCCTACTGCTATAATTTTTTATCAGATACCTATGTAGCTCACTCTCTTCCCTCCCACATCCCCATACTCTTTACTGTGTTCACTGCTGTAGCCCCAGCACCAAGGCCAGCACCTGGTGCAAAGCAACCACTCTCTACTACTTTTCGAATGACTGAATATCTGCCCTCTGGACTGAACGACCTCAAGGCCCTGTGTCAAGGCTGCCAAAGATACCACATGTACAGACCAAACTGATACTCTGGAGGTTTTCATGTAAACTTGTGATGCAGATCCTTGAAACAAAATATTCCATTTGCCATTTTATGAGAGGGAACTGATTCCACCTGTGAACAGGTGTCCTAAGTGGACTTCCCACTAAAATAACTTGACCACAGGAGGTCAGCCACAGAGTTGGCTTCTACTATGGGATCCAGATTTTCTGAAAGGGTCAATGCCATTATGAATGCATCCAGGAGTTCTATGTCCCTTGAAAGTAAGAAATGTATAGTCTGCTCTTAGAAAAAGAAGAAGAGGAAGAAGAAGAAGAGGAGGAGGAGGAGGAAGGGGGGAGGAGGAGGAGAAGGGGTGGGGGAGGAAGAGAAGGAGAAGAGGGAGAGCAGAAGAAGAGGAGGAAGAGGAAGGAGGAGGAGGAAGAAGAGAAGGAGAAGAAGAAGGAGGAGGAGAAGGAGAAGACGGCGGTGGCATGTGGGTAGTTCAGTCGATTAAGCATCTGACTTTTGATGTCAGCTCAGGTCTTGATCTCAAGGTCATGAGTTCAAACCCTGTGTTTGGATCCACACTGGACATGGATCCTACATTTAAAAAAAGAAGAAGGAGGAGAAGAACAAGAACAAGAAGAGAGTCTGCTTGGGTCAATTATATGATCCCAGGGCCAAAATTCATGCCATATTGGAGAAGAATATTCAGGAGAATGTCAGTACCCATGAGTGAATCACGACCATGATCCATTGCTAGGGAAGGACTTGCTTCATCCTGCCCAGGGAAAGGACTTTCCTGGCTTCAAGCTTGTCCACAGTGTCCAGGACATCACTGCAAACTCCCACATACCCCACACCTAACAGGGTTCCAGGTCAAAGACCTCTTGCCCCAGAATCATCTCAATCTTTGTAGAGACTCTCCATTCTAGGATTTCAGGGATAAAGCCATATTTCAGTGATGTCCCCATCACAAATCCACTGAGGACAAGCAGAAGAAGTGCATTTCAATGTGTTTATTTCCCAAGTTAGTGATAAAAGAGAAGAATCAACCTACATCTGTCATTGTTATCTTCTTGGACTTCTTTGGTCAAATGGCAGCCTAAAACCAAAGATTATTTCAAACACACAAATCACAGTCCCTTAGGATGGCAGGTGATATGCCTTAGAAAAATTGTGGCTTGACTTGTATGAGACTCATGGTCAGTGAATCCAGCTCCCCTCCAATGTCCTCCTCCGTGCCCACATCCCCTTCAGGACCCTGTGCTCTCCGCCAGTCATGCCTTCAGCACTCCCTGCACCGGCCCTGTCTCCAACTCTGCTTTGGTGGGTCTCTCTAGTCTGACAATCAACGTTGCATGTGCCGAGGACAGTCAGCCTTCTGCAGCGTATTTCTGCAATGACGTGTGGATACCACTGCTTGATCCACCCCAGATGCAAAGAGAGGTCTGGATTTCTGCCTGCTGCCATGGCGAGCATAGCATAAGGAAATGGCTGCAGCAGATGACATATTAGGACCCCTATGAGACTCATCTGATAGCCTGAATCCCGTTTTCTTTTCGAGTGGTCTCCTTTGGAATGTCTGGTCCTCTTTGCCGCCCTCTTCCTCTTGACTCAATATTAGTGAGGCAGGAACATTTTCTGTTGCAACGTTGAGTGAATGTTCCCATGGAGGTCCATGGGGAAGACACATACTTCTTCATGGGAAAACAGGCCTCCATGGAGTAACCAGCCAAGGAAGAGTAACAGACAAGATAACAAAGCAGCTTAGAAAACCACCATGAAAAGAATGCCACGACCACCAAGGTTACTTCCTTTGGCCAACCCTGGATTGACAGACATGCTCTTTCGTGGGCTTTGCCAACCTACCAAGGAGTCCTGCGTAGCCACAGAGGGTGAGCGGTCTCCACAGTGGGGGACAGTGCCTCCCTACCAGGGACAGTTTGTAGCAAACCGTCCACAATATGAAAATATATTTAATGCAATTAATAATTTAAGAAGTGAGAGCATGTGCTCTTGGAGAGTTAAATGCTTGTCAGAGTGATCGATGCACGCTTCACCACCAATACATTTCGTATGAAGAGCAGAGGGATTTTGCAAACTTGTGTTGACCTTGGGTTGCCGTATATAGGAGGCCGATAGCAAAGGCAGGCCTACTTAAGAAGGAACGGTGCGTCAGCTCCCAATTTACAGCCCTTTCCCCAATTAAAGGACTGTAAAAACATTAAAATTAATGCAGTCTTAACTCCTAGAGCAGGCCCGACTTTCTTAATTAGTGCATAATTATTCAGTTTTTGATATCCTGGAAAATTATCACATGGAAATTATTTTAGGCAGAGTAACAATAGCGAAAACTCCCTCCCCCACTCTATTAACATGTGGAAGTAATTAACACTTTATTACAGTGAAAATACTATTACTGCTAATGTTTAATGACTTTCGCCATTGTACCCTAAGCAGGAATTCAGAACACTATGGAATGATGGTTTCCTATAAATATATTACAAATGACTTGCAAAGATTATGATGGTTTGAACTAGCTGCATTAAAAATCAGGAGGCCATAGACACGCAGTTGCTAAAAGCTTAGTGGGCAGAGAAAAGTAATTTGCTGTGAACTCGCAGGGAGACAGCACAGAATACTCATGTGGGCACAACCTGGACAGGCAGCCAACACGGTCTCAGCCGCGGCCTCTGGTGATAAAACAGGGTCCCCTCTGCTACGCTAATGGGTATTTTTAAATGGAGAATCAAACACCTGGAAGTTCAAGGCACTGGGGAAAAATTAACATTAAATTTCTGTAGCTGAGCCCGCGAGACATGATAGAAGAACTCACTACTTTTACAGCCAGAAGGCGTTAGGGGTGTTTGGAGTGGGGTAAAAACTTTCCCATCTCTTGCATAAACTTCTACAGACACTAGCTGCCTATTCGAGATAAGTTGTGGCAGCAACAGTGTCTGATACCTTTAAAAGGAACCGAAGTGGGAGAGCATTTTGTGCGCGCTTGTGCCATGGGTCCCTATGCACAGGGAACTAAAGAAAAAGCACGTTTCCCTGGTCAGCGTGACTTTCCAAACTGTGATTAGGGACATCCCATGAATAAACCACCATTCGCCACTGTGTTCACCCAGGAACATGGAAATGTCAGCTGTTTTTTTTATTTTTTTAAATTTACTTTTATGTATTTATTTATTGCAAAATTGTGCGGAAACTTCTCTGCAAGATGGGTTGCAGAACGAGGTAGTAAAAAACACTGCAAATAAGTATAAGATGCACATGGGGGAAGAAAGGGCGAGTGACCTCACTAGGTTGTTTGAGATCCCCTCCGTGTTGAGGGCCAGGTTCAGCATTAATGGGGCCCATGTGCAGCAGTTATGAGGCAGTGAGCCTGCGCCTCTCTAAAATTGTAATATTATCCTTAAGCAGCGATGACAACTTTTTAGCCACCGCTTCTTCTCTTTCCTTTGTGTGTGTGTGTGTGTGTGTGTGTGTGTGTGTGTGAGTCCTTTATTCCTTTGTTTCCATTGGTTCCTGGGCTATTATTTAGCTCCCTTGGAAGAAAAATTCTCTGAAAACAGGTCTCGGGGCAGAGGCGAGGACACCACCTCCATCTCCAACCTCAAGTGGAAAGAAGAGCCACTTAACGTGGGTCAGAAAACCTCGGAGTGACATCAAGCCCGTGCATTCACTGCGAACCTTAAAAGGAGCTGGACCCCTGAGCCAGACTCGAGGAGTCAAAGAAAACAGACCTCCTGCCAACAGAGTCCAACACCACCACCAGGTCTGGGGGTCCGAGGAGCTGAGGGGGCTTTTCCTCCATGAGACACAGGCAGGGGTGGAGGAGTTGGGGCTCACCCACCCAGACCCCTGCACTCCTTCAGCAAAGCCTGGGGTTGACTAGCCACCCCAGGAGGAGATCATCACCCCTGTGTGAGCAAATTCTATATTCCTCAGGCCTCATTTATCACCAGAAGCTGGGCCTCATGTAGTCCGTTAAGACTTCAGACAACAGACTCTAAGTTTCTTGAAGACGGGGACCTACTTCAGGCTCGTTTGCAGCTCGTCTGTCCCCAGGACTGCTCACAGGCATGCGAGGTTGGTGAATAATACACAAGGGGAAATACTGGGGCAACAGCGGGAGCACAGATCGTGAGTCAGGGCCCAATGAGTCCCGGGCCCTCTCTCAGCCTGCCGTGCGGCCTTGGACAGCTTACTGGCTCTCAGACTCCATTTCCTCTGGAGAAAAGAGAGTTACTGGTAGCAGCTGCCTCGCAGCGTTACTGCGAGATTGAAGAACTCATGTGCAAAAGCATGTAGAACAGTGACAGCCTGTAGTAAGGCCTGCATCCGAGTTTGCTGCCACTGATGAAGATGGTGATGAAGATGACGATGATATCATCCATGTCTTCGGTGACAGTGGTAGCTCTCTACACTGTACCAGAAATGTGGGTCAGCCATTATGACCATCGGAATTCTCCCAGGCTGCTCCACTGGATGTCCAGGGTTACCCATCCACACTGTCTGTCCACTCCTCTCATTTTGCAGTGGATTTCCTCCTTGAAAGTATTGCTAATGGACACAGAGTGGAAGGCATGGGCTGTGCTGTCCACCGTGCCACTGGAGTCCGTGGACGGCTGGGCAAGCCTGGAACGGCACACAGAAGTGTGGCTGCTTGTCTAGAGTGGATCCAAGAGGAAGTAACCAAGGGCTGGTTCCCCTGCACAAATGTCACAGCACTCTCGTCCCAGTCTGAGAAGGTCAAAACCTTGTCCAAATGCCCCCGAGGAGGGGAGACTGAGGCCTGGTCACTAGGACATCTGGTAAGCATACGCCCCAAGTCAGGGAAAAGACAAGCACGTGGGTGGGAAGAAAACAGAGCAGTCACACTCCTGCACACGGCCAAGAGAAACTCAGGCGTGTGCCCAGCAAGACTAGTGAACCGCAGCCCTGCTCCGGATGGGAACCCTGGAATTGACCTCTCAGACACCCATGGCCTGGAAAAAGGCTGTATAAACGGATGCATGTTCACACAATGCTGCTGGATTGCAGCAACTTACAACCACGTTGGATGAGCCTTGAAACAGATCAGAAGTAGTAAAGACGGGCCCAGAAGGCTGCCTGGAGACACCATTCTCACCGACCCAAGAACAAACAGAACTAAATAGCATGCTGCCAAACATGCATACATTTCTAATCAAGCCATACTTTAAAATTCCATTTCCTTCTCATTTAGGAGAAAAGACCTTCCGGAGAGAGAAGTGGGGACTCGGGATGAGGAGGAGCAGATAAGGAAGGGCAGATTCGGGTCATGCCGTGCTTCCTGTGTTAGGCGTTGGGTTTATTGCATGATTAGGCTTGTAAGTGACAGATACATTACACACGGCCTTTTGCATATGTTAAACAACTACTTTTTAAAAGACGATGTAAGAAGAAGAAAAGAGTGTTCCAAAATAACTTCAGATTATTCCACGGCACCTGAATGATAGGTGCAATTTTGTAGGCTCTGAATATAAAATTAACAAATCATCTCTTCCTCTACTACGAGCCTTTTTAAATGGCCCGGAATCACGAAACTTATAAGATAAACAGGATTTTTCAACAGTTCCTGTCAGACAGATAAAAACATGGCCAGGTTTTAGAACTCTTACCCCTCAGGATGGGTTGCTCTTTGTGCCCGTCCTACCCCTGTTTGGGGGCAGGGCTCTAATTTCAGATCCATTTAACAGATGCTCCAGGGAAGGCTGCCGTTCAGCTCCTTTGCATGTACTAAAGGCAATCCTGCAAGGCACCAGGCAGTGATAGCGTCCTTCAAGGCCCACAAGGACAGAGTGACTCATGCTCGTTTCACCCATCAACTAAATCAGTCCTTCTGTTAATTCAGAACCTGGACCAGGCCTGCAAAAGGTTTAAGGTACAGAATATGAGATCAATATATAAAAAATGAATTGTATTGCTACATACCACTGAATAATAAAACATGAAATTAAGAAAACACCCCGCTTTACCATAGCACCAAAAAGAATGAAGCACTTAAAGATAAGTTTAGAAATAAGAAATACAAGACTTACACCATGAAACCTACAAAACAACGTTGAAAGAAATTTTCAGGAGATCTAAAGATGTGGAAAGACATCCCACATCCATAGGTTGGAAGACTTAGTGCCATCAAGGTGGCAGGACTGCCTAAACAGGTCTACAGATTCCATGTCATCTGTCAAGGTTCTGGAAGTTGACCAGCTGATCCCCAAATTCATATGGAAATGCAAGGGACCCAGAATAGTCAAGACAACCTTCAGAATTAGAAGCAAAGTTGGAGGATTCACTTCCCTATTTCGAAACTTACTACAAAATCAGGACAGTAATCAGCACAGTGTGGTATGGCATAAGGAGAGGCATAGGTCAACCGAACAGAACAAAGAGTCCAAAAATAAACCGTTACAGTTATGGTCAGTTGATTTTCAACAAAAATGCAAAGGTCGTTCAATGGAGAAAGAAAAATCATTTCCACAAATTATGTTGGGAAAAGTGGATGGTGACACACACAAGAATGAGCACAGACCCACACACATACCACCAGATACTAAAAGTGACTCAAAAGAGACCACAGACATAAATGGAAGAGCTAAAATGATCAAACTCTTATAAGAAAACAAGTCAGAGTGCCCGGGTACCGCAGTCGGTTACACATCTGAAACTTGATTTCAGCTCAGGTCATGATCTCAGTTCATGATCTTACCGTGGTGAGATCGAGCCCTCTGCACTCAGCAGGGAGTGTGCTTGAATATTCTCTCCCTCCAACCTTCCCCCACTCTCTCTCTCTTTCTCTCTCTCTTTCTCTCCCTCTCAAATAAATAAATCTCAAAAAAGAAAGAAAAGAAAGAAAGAAAGAAGAAAGAAAGAGAAAGAAAGAAAGAAAGAAAGAAAGAAAGAAAGAAAGAAAGAAGAAAGGAAAGAAAGAAAAACAAGTCTTTGTGAGCATGGATTAGGCTATGTGTTTTTATGTAGGTCTTTAAAAGCACAGAAGAAAAAAATAGGTAAATTAGACATCATAAGAATTAAAAATTTTGGGTGCGCCTGGGTAGCGCAGTCATTAAGCGTCTGCCTTCAGCTCAGGGTGTGATCCCGGCGTTCCCGGATCGAGTCCCACATCGGGTTCCTCCGCTGGGAGTCTGCTTCTTCCCCTCCCACTCCCCTGCTGTGTTCCCTCTCTCGCTGGCTATCTCTCTGTCACATAAATAAATAAAATCTTAAAAAAAAAAGAATTAAAAATTTTTGTGCTTCCATGGATACCATCAAGAAGGTGAAGAGACAACCCATGGATGGGGAAAATATTTGCAAACTGTATATCTTATAAGGGATTTATTTTCAGAATATATAAAGAACTCGCACAATGCAACAACAAAATCAACCCAATTTCAAAATGGGTAAAGGCCCGGAACAGACATTTCTTCAAAGAAGATACACAAATGTTGAACAAGAACATTAATATATATATTTTTTAAGATTATATTTATTTGTTTTACAGAGAGAGAGCCAGCAAGAGAGGGAACACAAGCAGGGGGAGTGGGAAAGAGAGAAGCACGCTTCCCGCTGAGCAGAGAGCCCAATGCAGGGCTCAATCCCAGAGCGCTGGGATCATGACCTGAGCCGAAGGCAGACGCTTAACGACTGAGCCACTCAGGCGCCCCAACATTAATATATTCTTAACATTATTAGCTTTCAAGGAAATGCAAATAAAACCCCCATTGAGATATCACTTCACATTGACCAGAATGACTAATATAGAGAGAGAAAGAGAGAGAGAGAACAATAAGTCTGGATATGGAGGATCCATATGATATGGAGACAAAGAATATGGAGCAATCATAACCCTCATAATTTGCTGGCTGGATTATAAAATAATGCAGCCAGTTTAGAAAACAGTTCAGTAGGTCCTCAAAATATAAAGGGCAGAATACCATACGACCCAGCAATTCTACTGTTAGGCACAGACCCAAGAAAATTGAAAACACATGTCCACACAAAAGCCTATACATGAATGTTAGAACTGCATTATTCAATCTCCAAAAAATGGAAACTCGGTGTCCACCAACTGAAAAATGGATAAGCAGAATATGGCATATCTATATAATGAAATATTATTAGGCCATAGAAAGGAATGAAGTACTGATACCCCCTATAACATGGACGGACCTTGAAAACACGATACTAAGTCAAAGAAGCCAGTGGCAAAGACCATATGTTGTATGATTCCATCCAAGTGAAATGTCCAGAACAGGCAAATGCATAGAAACAGAGACAAGGTTATTGGTTCCCAGAGGCTGGACAGAGGACAGAATGGGAGTAACTGCTAACGGATTTCTTTTGGGGGCAAGGAGAATGTTCTAAAAGGAGGTAATTGTGATGGTTGTACAGCTCTGTAAATATACAAAACCTGATAAATTGGAAATTTTAAAAGAATGAATTTTCTGGTATGTGAATTTTATCTCAATAAAAACTGTCACTAAAGGAGGGGTGCTTAGGGCTTCCAGTGAAGGCATGCATGCAATGACATGGCAGCCAAGCCACCCCACTACACGGACTTGGCGGCTAGAGTCTAGAGGCCACCCCAGTTGGAGCAAGCCAATGCATTAAATGGATGGGTGCCCTCTTATGAAAAGACAGAAAATGCATGGGGTCTCCAATGAAGCATGAAATTCATCAATGCTGAGGTTTTTTCAAGCACAGGAGGATAACAATAACACACTCATATAAAGAATTTTTTGGTTTATAAACTCTTTACCTGCCTGACCACTTATTTCTAGAAATTGCTTTATTAAAATGATACATACATACAAAAATTCACCCAAATCAAAACACATAGCTCAAGGAATTTCACAGTGAATCTACTCAGGTGGCCAACACCCAGATTACAAATGGCTTAGCACCAGAGGGGGTCAATTCAGACCTTCCACACGCACACCCACCTCCCTCAGTGAAGGGTAAATATATAGAAATGATGCGTTCGGTGAATTCCTGGAATGATCTGGTGGGCTCTGTTTCGTGCGGGACGGGGGATTCTGGGAGGTTCCTCCATGTTGTTTGCATCTAGTCATAGTTCATACGTTTTTACTGATGGGCATCTTTGTTGTTTCTGGTTTGGGGCTATTACGCATAGGCTGCTGAGAAATCCTTGTACGCGTCTTTTATTGGGCGCCTTTATTGTACACATTTCCGTTGGATATATGCCTAGAAGGTCCACTGCTGGGTTACAGTGTTTGTATGTTTTCAATTTCAGTAGACGCTGCCGATCAGCCTTCCAAAGTGGCTGCAGGAAGTTACTCCCCCTCCTGCTGCTCCATGTCTTTCTTCTTCAACACCTGACTGTCTTTCACTTTAGCCATTTTGATGGATGTGTCATGGTTTTCTCTTTATTTCCCTGATGGCTACCTTATCATAACATGATAAACACCTTATGGTTTTACTCTTCATTTCCCTGTGGACCAGTGCAGAGAAGCCCCCTTTCATATGTGTATTAGCTATTTGGATATTCTGTCTTGCAAGGTACCTGGTCAGGTCTGTTGCTCAACTGTTGAATGGATTGATACTCCCTTCTTATTGATTTGTAAGAATTCTTTATATATTTTGGATATGAGGCCTTTGTCACGTATATAAACAGAAAGTCTTAATTTAATGTAGTTCAGTTTATCAGTTGTTCTCTTTTGCAGTTGACATTTTTGTGTCTTATTTAAGGAATATTTATCTACCCCAAAGTCGTGAAAATATTCTTTCTGTTTTCTTCTGAAAGCTCTGTTTTACCTTTAACATGTCTTTCTGCGATTCATGTGGAACTGATGGTGCATATGGCATAAGGTAAGGGGTCAGGAATTTTCATCTTGCTCTTAGGTAGTTAATATTTTCGGATGCTATTGTTATATATTCTTTAAAAATTTTATTTTCTGGGTTTTGTTGCTGAAGTATAGAAATATATATTCTTTCTGTTATATAAAAATAAAATTAACTTTTCTTATTCTTAATCATTTGTATTTAATATAAAATTTTAGATTCAATTTGTTGATTTCAAAAAAAAATAAGTTAAACGCTCCTGAAACTTTGTGATTTCATTGGATTTCTAGATCAACGTAGGGAAAATGGATATCTTTAAGACATTGAGTCTTTAATCCATAAACATGATATATCCCTCTAATTAGTTAAGTCTTCTTTACATTTTCAAAAGTACTTTTAAACTTCTGTGTAGAGGTCTTGCACATTTTTGTTACGCTTATTTCTAAGCAGTTGGTGCTTTTAATGCAGTTTAATGGTCTGGCAGACAAACAGTAAGGCAGGTGTCATGAAACCCACCTTCTGATGTTCAGCTCATGGACAATCCCCTCCCCTTGAGTGTGGGTGTGACCCATGACTTGCTTTTAACCAGTAGATCGTGGCAAAGGTGTTGGGATGTCACTCTCATGGATGTGTTACTTTTCAGATGTCTCCATTATGGAAGTCCCCACCCTGCTGGTACATTAGCACCAGAGTCTCTCAATCCATTGCTGGCTTTGAAGAAGCAAGCTTCCATAAGCTCTATAGGCCCCAAAGAAATTAATTCTGTCAATAAGTTGAGTGTGCTTGAAAGTGGACACTTGCCCAGATGGGCCTCAAGCTGAGACCCCAGTCCCGGCTGACATCTTGATTACAGCTGCTGATCCAGCCAAGTCGTACCCATAGTCTGACTCACAGAAATTGTGAGATAATAAATGGGTGTTGCCTTAAACTACTACATTTATGATCATTTGTGGCCCAGCACACAAAACTTTTACAAATTGCAGGCATTTTAAACTTCGTATTCTATTGTAAATAAAATGCATCTGTGTATATTGACAGAACCCTGATAGAAGCTTTGTAAATTCATTTTTTAAGTCTAAATTAGTAGTAAATTCTTTTGGATTCCACACACACACATCATCTTCACATCATGTCCGTGTTAGTTCTTCCTTTCCAATTCTTGGGCCTTTTCAAATGTTCCTTCCTTATTGCACTGATTAGGGCTTCTGATAACATGTTAAATACAAGTGGTGATGGCAGACCTTTTAGTCGTGCTCCCAATCCCAGGAGAAAGGCTTTGAACATCACCATGACATGGTTTTATGTAGATACTCTATCAGATTAAAGAAGATTCATGATTCCATTTTGATCCCTTTCCATGTGTGGCTTGCTTACTTCTCACATGTTACTAAAGACGTCTGAGTAATAGCAAAGTGGTCAGTCCACAACACATAATTCAATAAAGTCCTAAATACTTAATTTTGGTTACCCATAATGGCAGAGACTGTGAATAGTCACCACTAGGCGTGTGTTCCTCTAAAACTCTGAGCTTTCTTTGCAACTGGAATAATCAGGTAGCTAGTTCAGGTCCAAGGAAGTTGACCATCAGTGACCAAAACAGTTACAATGCAGTGTGCCTTCCCACTCACTCTTTTCCCCATCTTCCCCGCCCAACTTCTTCCCCGGCTCTTTCCCCACCAGCCAGTGGTTGATGCCAAGGCAGCTGTGATCTGAAGAAGCCACAGGATTAAAGCCTCCTGGATCCCGAGTCACCATTTGGTGGACAGCTGTTTGGAAGCCCAGCCAACTGCATCAGAAAGTGACTTGAGAAAGAAAGACTCTTACCACATGAAACCACTGGCAGGTTAGGGGTATTGGTTACAGCAGATTGCATTATTCATCCTGACATGAAATTCCCTTCTTAGTTAAGAGTGGTACATGAAGAAAAAGAACAAAAGCCAATAGGAATGACCTAAAGTCTTCAGTACTTCAATCATAGATCAGTTCTAATAAATAAGGAAAACGTTCGGTCTTCCACCCTGGTAAAAATTATCCCACTGCCTTTGGTCATCTTTTCTGTGCTCAGTAGAGGTGACTAAGGAATTTTCTTCTCTTTTTCTTTCTCTAGTTTCCAACTGCCTCATTTTGTCTCCCAGAAATGCCCACACACCAACATGGCTCTGTCACTTGACATCAGCCTGAGAATGCTCGGCAGGGCCCACCTATAACCACTGGCCATAAAAGAACTCGACCCCAACTCTATCCACATGACCGTGTTAATGAATCATGTTGGTCATTGTTCTATGAAGTTGTTTCCCCAAAGAAATAACAACAGAAACATTATTGGTAATAGTTTGCTTGTAAAATACATTCCAGATTATTTCAAAGGCCAACTATATACCCAGCAACAAAAACTCTTAAGGCAATTTAAAAATTGTAGAGCTAAGGGAATTTTTATACCTCAGCCAACTTGTTTTGACTCCTTTTAATTAAATACAAATGGAATAATTGACAGAAAGTGCCATTAGGCAGTTATTTTGCTAACATTTTGTCTCTTCTGAGACATAACTGCTTACTGTATCAATCTTTAGGAAATTCATTCATTCATTTGAAGCGGTTGTAACATCGCTAAAGAGTTAACATCAACTTAGAGCAATCAAAAACTTTTATGTGAATATAATATTTGTATTAACAGTATGCACTTTAGATCCCAGAGTATTGCTATTTTTATCTGTTTTTTCTCCAGCCCATCACTGTAGATATGCAGGTTGTTAACTTTTTCTCCTGATTAAATATTTTAAATAAGTGAATAAATTAACAACAAAAATGACGTTTATCTGAGAGTTTACTAACTTAATGGCTGTTTCTCATTTTCAAAATAATCAGAATTTTTATTCTCTTTCCCAAAATGTACATAAATCCAACAAGAGTGCATCTGGTTCATTGGCAAGACCTTAAGATATTTTTCCATCCATAAAGTAATCTGAGACTGTTATGGACCCACACAACGTTCTTCATTTTTTCACAGGACAGAGTCAATGTTAGCTTTTTGTCTTAGAATAAACATTTAAAACATTAGGCCAACTTAGATCCGTTATTAAATTTATCACAGTCACTGTGCAGATTTGTTGGCACTGAAATAATTTCTGAAGGCATGAGGTAAATGTTCAAGTGAAATGAGAAGTTCATTTGGATCTAAAAAGACCAGCCATTCTGGATTTTTCCTTGAAGCATGGCCAAAGGTCATGCAAGCGTTCCACCGGCTGGTAGGAAGAGCTGACCCATTGCCATGTGCATGGTGACATAGAGCCTTTCCTCCCAGCATGTCCAAGAGGTTTTGTCCGTGTACGTTTATAGAGAGATGTAATAGGAAACATTCTCCAGCTTAGACTAAGTTTTTTGGTCATTAGTCAAAGTGAATTAAACTCTGATTTATAAACAAGCCTCCAGGGCTGCAGGTTAGAGGGTCAATGTGAGTGTTGTCTAAAATAACTAACGTGGCATCATGAGGGGATCCCAAGGCGTCATCTACCTACCACTTTTGCCATTTGAAATAGTTGGTCTAATAATCAGATCAAAAGCCAGCTTTGAAAACTTAATATTTTTACTGTAGTTCTGTGTTGATAAATTGTCTTGATCAACTAGGTGATTGGTCCAAGTTCAAAACACTTAGAAAGAAAGAAATGGCTTAGGCTCCTGGCCAATACATTCAGAACAAAACCAAACTGTTTGCCAGCTTCCCAAACTATTGTCATCAAAACCAGACAAAAGAAGGAGAAGATACCTCCTGGAACCTGCCCACATTTTCACCAGCGCAATTCTTTCGCTGAGCGCACACCTCAGCCAGAAGTCGGAGTGCTGGGCCAAGTGCACACGCTCTGGCTTCGCCACCGTGCTGACTCTTCAAATGATTGTCGTTTTTCCTCTCCTGCTGCCAACTGCTCCCGGAGCTCACCAGCCTGTGTTCTGAAGCCAAGAGTTCATAGTAAACCTTGCAATATCTCATGCAATCGTAATGCAATTAGTGAGGCGCGCGCTCCTGCTGGGCCTCTCCCCTCCCTGCTCTGAGCCCCCAAAGAAGTCAATCACGGCGCCAAGTTCAAGGAGCTCCAAGCGCGGCAGCGGAGGCCAGGCTGCCCCCGCACTTTGTCATTTCTGCTGCCTCCACTGGGCTCCTCTTTTCAGCAGCACAGAAGGGGGTTCCAGTGTGATGCCTTTCCAAACACCACGGGGTGAAGCTCCCTGGTCAAACTATTTCCAAGTCAACTCTTGAGAGCAAAAGGGCACCACCAACTTCTCCAGATTGTGTGCACTTGCAAAGGAAGTTCTGAAGGGGAATGAATTTGCAATAGGCAATTCATCAGGCAAATTTGCGAGATAGCCAATTTCCAAAATACTTCCACGCCCTCCTTCATTGAATCCTATATTGCCGTCTGATGATTTATATTACAGTCATCCCCAAGCTTTTGCCTGAGTATATTTTAAATTAACAATCATCACACCAAGCAAACAGGGGTTTTCAAATACTTTCCCCACTGAAAGGAACCAGGGCTCTTTGGAGAAATGGCTGAATCCAGGGCTGGAGCAAGGGAAGATAAGCCTAGAACAAATATTGTACCAGAAAGTCATAAAGTGTTTAGAAAACAATGGAGATGTGTCCATGTAACCCAGAGGCAGCTTGGAAGAACTTCCATTGACCAAATCCAGGACAATTAGAGATGTAGAATAAATAGTGAAAGGAACAGATTAAACCCATCACTTAAAATAAGAACACATAAGTCTGTGCTGATGTAAATGGATGAATAAATAAATGGGGGTAAAGGACAGCTCTTCCTCAGAGTCAAATGTCCAGTAGAAGTGCTGGAGTTAGGAATTCTGTGTTTTCTAGCTGCCATTGTAATGATTGGTGAAGATATGAATCCTCAGTGGAGGCGAAAACTGGTGGATGAAATTTTGACAAGGAACATAAGAGTGACAATCGTCTCAAAGTATCTTCCCCCAAATTATCTGTGAGCCACAGAAAAAGAGTACATTTATGATGGAGAAATCTGGCAGACACCCCCTAACCAAGTGATCAAAACTGACCTCCATATTGACACAGAGACCGGTTGCTCCGAGGACATCATGCCACTTCTGCAGTGTTCCGGCCAAAAATTCAAACGGTACATCCACGCATAAGAAAATGTCAGACGAACACAAATTGAGAGACATTCTACAAAACAATTGGTCTATACTCTTCAAAAATGTCAAGATCAAATAGAAAGTCTGAGGAACCAACCAGGCTCAAGTCAAAGTATTGGAGAGGCTTCTAGGAAACGATGTATGACTCCCAAGGACAGTAGGACAGTGGATGGAGCTTGAAAATGGATTATGTACCAATTTAAAGTGAGTCATTTTAATAATTATATTATGATTGTATAACAGAATTTTCTTGTTCTTGGGAAAAGTACTTAAAAAATATTTAGGAGTAAAGAGAACATGCTATCTGCCATTTACCCTCGATTCTTTCAGGAAAAACAATGATGTGTATGTTTGTCTATATGCAGGTATGTGCCTACATACATGTGTGTGAATATGAATGTTAGATATATGAATATAAATATATGAATATGATATATACGAGAGAAAAACATTCAAAGAGGAAAAAATGTCAGCAATCAATAACTAGGTCAATGGTATATGGGAGGTCCTTGTACTATTTTTGCACTTTCTCTATGAATTGGAAATTATACCATGTAAAAGTTACCAAAATGGTCACAAAGTCAAGGAAAATTAGTGGAACATTTTGGCAAGCCCACAGTGTCAGGGAAGGCTCTCTTTACAGTAAGACCATGACCGTCTGGCACTGTCCAGGCTTAGACCAGGAGCAAAGGACAGCTTGTGCATTTATTCCATGACTAGTGAATCCACCCAACAATGTGCAACGGGTGGTGATTTCGTCCTGCTGGGGACATTTGGCAATATCTGGTGACATTTTTGTTGTCACACTTGGGTGAAGGGCTGGGGAACAGAGTGTTGGTGCTGGCCCCTGGTGGATGGAGGTCAGGGATGCTGTTCAGCTTCCCATAATGCACAGGATGGCCCCACCACACGGAATTATCTGGTCCAAAATGTCAGTAGTGCCGAGAATAAGAAGCGCTGAGCCAAACAATGTGAACTATGTGGCTAGAAGATTGGATTTAGAATAAATCTAACTTCATAAATTAAAGCAGTTTAATGTTTAATAAAGCCTCAAAATATATACCAAAATCACAATTCCTGTCACTTTCAAGGCTGATGACAAGAAAGATTAATCAAAAAACAAGGCAACACTGCTAATTTAAGAACACACGAGTCCTCCCAGCAATCATTGAAGGTGCGCACAGAACATAAGAGACATATGCCTATCCTATATTTATATTTATGGATTTAATCCATATCTAAAGCTAACAAGGAAATAATAGAGAATAATAATAAGGAAATAGCTTTAATAAGGAAAAGTAATGGCCAGAAAGTATGATTCAACATTTTTGTCTTGGAATCTTACTACCTAAGATTGAAATATTTTAAGCTTTCTTTTTTTTTTTTAAGATTTTATTTATTTATTTGACAGAGAGACAGACAGCCAGAGAGAGAGGGAACACAGGCAGGGGGAGTGGGAGAGGAAGAAGCAGACCCTCAGCAGGGAGCCCGATGTGGGGCTCGATCCCAGGACCCTGGGATCACGCCCTGAGCTGAAGGCAGACGCTTAGCGACTGAGCCACCCAGGCGCCCCTGAAATATTTTACGCTTTCTAAATATTCTTTTTTACTTTGTGTTATTTAAAGTGATATAAACACATCTATGCTGTAGATAATTGCAAGCTTTCTAAAAATAGTTTCTTTTCAGTATGTTGAAATTTTAAAAACTGCTAGTCCCTATCTTTAAAAAAATGGCTAATCTAATTCAAACTGGTAATAGTGACATGGAGGAAATACATCTGAATGACAATGATGTGTTTTAGGAGCTTAGTCCAATTTTGGTCGTGTACTAAAACGCCCTCATCAAGACTTGATAACACGCTGGGTGCACCGATGCCAGGAATCCATTCCCGAAACGAGTTCAGACGTAATTGCGGCTTTTGACATCCTCCACGTTAGCACCCTTCTAAATCATCTTGAAAAATATGTCGGTCTTTCGGGTTCGGTTATTTGGTTGCTTAAATCTTATTATAACCATCAACAACGGTTTGTTAATATAATTTCTTTCCATTCCTCCTCAACACTGTCATCTGGAGTCATCTGTTACGTTGTCATCGGGGCTCCCAAAGGGGACTGGACTTGCTCCCATGCTTCCCTTTATCTAACCGCTACCTTTAAGAAGTACAATGCCGTATCTTTAAAAACATGGGTTCTCTTATCGTATTTCAGCTGACAGTCAGCCTGCTTACTTTTCTATTCCCAGGACTTACACCCTCGACCGGTACACTCATCCTTTATTTAGACAAAACTATCTCTGGGTTTTGTTGTCTTGAAACATTTTGATGTTAAAATTGAGAATCATTTGCTTTATTTTGTCCCTGTTGTTTAAAAAAAATTATGAAATTAGTATTATTTTTCATGAAGATTTCAGATTTATTGATCAACATAGTATTGTCAAATCAAGGGTTTTCCTGTCAATGGAATCACCAGTTGTTGGCATCAGAATATGTGCCCCGCACTCACCCCCACATTCACCATGATGTCTTCCCATGGGGCATTACATTTCCTCTACTTCTCGTTATATTATGAGCAAGTTATGAGCAAGCAAACAGAATGCAAAGTCTGGCTTCCTCACGCCAAGACAGAAGGAGTGGGGTAAGAGAGAGGAGAAAAGAATATTTTCCACCTAGTATACTGCAGGGAGCCTTCTAGGTGTTTTAAATATACCACTATTTTATCCCTCTCATTTAAAATGACACCTAGCTAGCGACCGTGACAGAGCCTCTCTCTATCTTTAACCCTGTCTTGAAAAGAATATAGTCCCATAAACTAGGACATGATGAGTTCTCAAAAAATGTTTGTTAAATAAACGATTTGTATCTATGAAGATACTTACAGAGTGATATTAAAAGATACAGACCTGCCTCGGATACCACAGGTTTGGGTCCAGACCCCTGCAATAAAGTGAGTCAAATGAATTTTTTGGTTTCCCTGCGCATATAAAAGTTATGTTTGCACTGTATCGTAGTCTATTAATTGTGCAATAGTACTGTGTCTGAAAAAAAAGTACAAACCTTATTTTAAAAATACTTTATTGCTAAAAAATGCTAACCATTATCCAAGCTTTCAGCGAGTCATAATCACTGATCACAGATCACCTTAGCAAATAAAATAATAATGAAAAGTTTGAAATACTGCAAGAATTACCAAATTGTGACACAGAGACACGGAGTGAACCCCGTTGGAACAATGGTGCTGATAGCCTTGCCTGATGCAAGGTTGCCACAGACCTTTAACTTGCAAAGCACACAACATCTGGGAGGCACAGTAAAGCAAAGCACAATAAAATGAGGCATATCTGTGCTAAAATCACAGCACCGCTGCTGAAAATTAAGATTGATTAAGAGCTTAATGGCAGAATCGAGGCAAAACCTCCACGAAATGTGAGGCAAAGGGAGCACTACTTAGAAAATAAACAGTCAAAACCCCCTTTTGCAGGCTTGGCCTCTTGACCAACTCAGACTGTGATTCATGAGACCAGCTGCACCGGCGGAAGGAGGGTCCACCCACTACCCCCACCGGAATTCATGAAGGGAAGCCAGACAGCTCTCTTACATGAATTAAAATTAGGGATTCCCAGGAAATTAGAGGAGAGGCTGTGGAACCCGCAGTTGTGCCCTGTATCCTGGTCTAGGAAGCACAGGGCAGGAGGGCAAGAAGAACGCAAGCTGGGATCAGGTTTTCTGGGCCATGTCCATTTGGCACACCACATAGGAAGAGGGGACATGAAATAGGTCAGAAGTTTGCTGGATGATGGCACCTGTCAGAGCGAAGAACCAAGCCCTGGGCACTGCCGCCACCTGCCACCAGTGCAGCACGTCACCTGGCTCAGCCCCCTTTCAGGGCAGCTCAAACACCGGCATTGGGAGCTCTTTCTTTCTTGAGTTTCATCTTTTTTTCAAGAATGAATAAAAAGGAAAATTACAACAAGCACTTCAGAAGGACAGCACAATACAACAACGTGAATGTCGTCCTCAACTCAGAGAAAGAACGTCCTGCACGGGAACGGCAACAAACATCAGAAGTAAACTCCAGGAACTATTTAGCATACTCAGAGCATTAGAATAGCATCTTCAGTGAGAAAGGACAGAGATCAAAACCAGAGAGACTCGAAAACAAGATGAAAGGAAGAGATGAACAGGGAGAGACATGAGTACAGGAAGGGAAACAACAAAGGTTTAAGCTACAACAATGGGATTCAAATCCATGTTGTAGACTGAACAACGGACATGTAACCATTAATCAGGCGTGCAGATCTGAGATTCTTTTCAACAGAGGAAAAGGACAAAGAAATGAAATGACGGTTTAAAAAAAAAAAAAAGAACGTGAAAAATGAGATCAGAAAACAGAGTCTGAGCACACGGAAAAAAAGGGATGGTCTAGTGCATGCTTGTGGTAGTCATGTGTCCCCCGTCCTGCCAAAGAACAAAAGCAGTTACCAGACAGGTTACTCTCCAGAAGTAAAACAGCACAACAGCAGCAGTCTGGATTCGTGGATTAGAAACGTCCACAGTTTTCATGTAAAAACCACGGCCGAAAGGCATATTTACATATTCCCTAGCAAGTGATGGAAATGTGAGGAAGAAGAAGAGAGCACCCTGCGTTCAACCCAGCAGGACAACCCAGAGTTCACCTGTACGGGAGCAGCAAAAGGTGGCCCCAGGTCCATCCACTGGGACGTGAAATGCCAGACAAGGAGCAGCATCTGCAGATGTCAGCAGGGGGAAAAGTCATGCTCTAAAAATATAACACAGCCAAGTTATTTTTCATTTGTGAAACAATTCCAGCATCAATTCATAGCCTAATAATTATTTAAAAATTAATAAAATCTGATGAATTAGGACTTTAATTTTGAAAGCAGAATAAGAGCTAGTACCTGGTACACTAAATAAATCAGGTATCAATGAATTAAAACACATAAAAATTGGTATGATTAATCCAAAATCCAGTCCTTTGTGAAGACCATTTTTTAAAAAATTGTAATCCATCTGAAATTTAATTTAAAATGACATAAAGTGAATAGGTCATTTTGGCCATAATCATTTGGGAATGAATGAATAAATCAGTGTATCAAATGTTACACTAAATTTTAAGATAATATTTACACAACCATGAGATTGGCAAAAACTTTCCCAAGCATACACACTAAGACACAATAAAGGAAAGAGGGGACTAATTTCACCTTGTAAGTATTTTTTTTTAAACAGTGTGCCCTAAGATGCAACAAACAAAATAGAAATACAGATGATGGACCTCTCTGACCACTCATCTAATAAACATCAATATTCCTGAGTTACTAAAATCTACAAATTTACAAATAGAAAAGTGAAGAGCAGTGGAGAAATGGACAAACGGTTGGGTCAACAATTAACAGAAGAGAAAATCCACATACCTAGTCAACATATGGCCAAGGTCACACAAAGAGAAGCAAAGAAATGATTCCATTGGCACAAATTAGGAATATCAGGAATATTTGGTGGTAGCAAAAATGTTGGGGAAAGGACATTCTCCAACAGTGCGGATGAAGGAATGAATCATTACAAAATTTCTTAAACGAAACTAGCATTATCTATAAAATATCAAATTCACATTTCCTTTTAACCATGCATTTTTACTTCTGGAAATTTACCCTATAAAATAAACATCCCAGCATACATATTCATCTGTACAACTGTGAAGTCTTGTTTAAAAAAAGAAAAGAAAAGAAAACTGAAAACAACCTAATGCCCATCAGTAGAGACATGCTTAAGTAAAGTGTCCTACCACAAAACACTATGGAATATAAGTGATTCTTTTAAGGAGTGTGTTTTGCATTTTTCATTAGCCCAGGGAGTACTCTGGATGCATCATTAGCTTACAAACATCACGTTATAGCATGGTCCCATTTTTCTAGGACAAACAAAGCAAAATCAAGATGTATATAGATGTGTACCATGGATGTGCAGAGACACATGCATGAAGATAAACCATGTTACATGAGATGACACTGATGACCTGATTGGCTAAGGGAAGGAATGGAGCATAGAGAGGGATTAAGAAAACTACTAACTCTTTCTTCCCATAATTTTAGGTTGTCTTACTTGTTGTAATTTAATAAGAAAAATTAAAAATATAAAGCACAGATAAAGTAGAGAAAACACAAATACATCACTTTTGGGAGGAGAAAGGAGACAACCACAAATAAGGCTATGTAAGAACAATAAGAGACCATTCTCTGTAGAAACCTATGATAATAGCTTCAGAAATCTACATGAAATGAAAAAATAAGCATGTTTTAGAAATGACCAAACTGTAGTTATTACGGGAAGGCAAAGATGGTTTAATCCCAGAAAACCTGGTAATATAACTAATTATATCAATAGAGCAAAAGAGAAAATAATGTCTTTTTTTCAGCAAATGGCTTAAAAATGCCTGATTAAAACAGAAATAAAAAGACATTTTCATGACCTAATAGAAATGCACATTAACATCTTTCCTGAAAGATTTTAAAAATCAGAAATGGTATAGCTTTCTAGCCAAGTCATAAGTGCAGGGAAAAAATAGAGTAAATGTTAGAAAATATAAGACAAAAATATCAGTCTGCATGGATTGTTCTACTAGGAGAAAAAGTGATGAGCCGCACAACTACCACAACTAATTAGATAAGCCAGGAATAGTAGGATAGAAGTAAGAGCTGAGCACTTACATACTTTCCTATGTAGGAGCAGTAAAAAGTTAGAAAATATCATTACAAGGAGTGCATTCACAAGAGAAACAAAAGCCATAGAATACGAAGGAACACTTTTAACAAAAATGTTTAAAGTCGATTGCAAAATCGATGGAGGGTCCAGCAGGAAGACTTAATTCAAGAGTCCCACCAAATTCAGCAGAAGAAAAAAAATAGTGTAAATATGACAGTTATGTCCAACCTTTGCAAACTAATTTGTACTCCAAATGGGATTGTTCTTTCTCACAAAACTGTTCTGAAACTAAGCTAGGAAATAAGCAAGCAAGAACAATCAGAAAATGTTTAGGGCAGAAAGAGAGGAACTTGTGAAGATGAGCTATAAACCTGCGAGAGTTGAAACAGGGCAGCGACGGTGGGAGAACAGACCCATCGGTGCTCGAAAGTCTCAGCCTTAGCTCAGGGTGCCTGGGACATCTTCAGGAGTTAAGCAGTATCTCAGAGCACAGGAGAAAGTCATCATCAATGGCTTAAGCTCAAATGACTAATTAGAAAAAAAAAGAAAAGTCAAATCCCTCTTCTCAGAAAACACTAAAATTCATTCCAGGTGGATTTGTTAAAATACAAAAAGTGCACCACGTAAGATGAGGAAAACAAGGCTGTACCTGAACTGGGGGGTGGGGGGAGTGAAAAGATGGTGTGCACGAACACATGAACACAAGAATACTCTTAAACTGGTGATCGTTTTGGGGCCCTGGGGTGGCTCAGTAGGTGAAGCACCTGATGCTTGGTTTCGGCTCAGGTCATGGTCTCAGGGTCATGAGATTGAGTCCTGAATTGGGCTTCATGCTCAGCGAGAAGTCTGCCTGAGATTCTCTCTCTCCCTCTTCCTCTGCTCCTCCCCCAACCCCCCACTCAAATAAGTAAATAAATCTTTAAAAAAGATAAAGTGGTAATAATTTTAAACACACAAATTTTATATACAGGAGATAAAATGAATACTAAACAAAGGGAAAAGCACTTGCAAGATATATGGTAAGCATGTATCATTAATCTATAAAAGACTCTTACAAATTAATAACAAAAATATAAACACCCCATTAGTAAAATAGGCCAGAATTAAACAATTTACAGGAGAATAATGCCGGAGAGCCCATAATATGTGGTAATAAAAAGTTCTACCTCTTGTAATCAAAGAAATGCAAATTAAAATAACAACAAAGCATCATTTCTATGACATCAAATCTACAAAAATTGAAGAACAGGAAAAGCCCAGTGTGGGTGAGAATCAGGGGAAATGTACTACTCATGAGGATTATTTTATATGCAAGCTTCCTGAAATGCAATTTTATAAAATGCTTTAAATTGGGCACAACCTTTGGCCAGGGAATTCCACTTCTAAGAAGCCTTCCTAGGGGAAATACAAAGGCAATTGCAACTAATGATGCGCCTTGTCATTCACCACGATGATATTTTTAATGGCAAAAAGTGTCCAGTTTGGGGCTGCTCACGTGAATGTTGTCACTTGTCTCTGATAGACCAGCAGCTACTCGGTCTTTCGGATTTATGTTAAGAGTATTTACTCCCGTGGGGCAATGGTCACAATCTAGTGTCAAGTGTAAATCACACATCAGAAAACAGAACAAAAAATATGCTAACACTTTGGTAATACTTTACCAAAATACTTTACTCAACCACACTCATGTCTTGAAAAAAGACTGGAAGGGTAGGGCGAGCCATGTGGAGTATGTCTCCTGCTAGGGTCCTGTCTTCTCTTTCACTTTCAGAAGTTTTACAATGAACATGATTTACTTTCATGTATAGAAAAAAAAAAAAGCATTTTATTTTTGTGGCATTTTTTTTGTCATCAAGTTTCCAAATTTTCCTGACCTAAACAGAATTCTGGGAAACGTAGCAAGTTGGATGCTTTTCAAACAACAGGACTATGTGTGTGGCCTGTGTTCCTGAGGGGGAAATGGCCAGCAGCCCCCACAGTTGCTGAAGCCGGTCCTGAAGTGAATTCATAACTACCCTTGGTGCACTACGGTGAAGAGCCAGCAGCTGGTTCAGGCCAAGTACTCGCTCTGCTCCAGACTCCTTGTTAAGCACTCTGCCGGCACCGACCCTCTGAGTCCTTGTAACCACCTGTGACAAACCTACTCTTATGATTCCTACTCTATTTATTTATTTCTAAAGATTGTATGTATTTATTTTAGAGAAAAAGAGAGAGCGCGCGCACACTAGCAGGGGGAGGAGCAGAGGGAGAGGGAGATGAAGATAATCTCCAGCAGACTTGGTGCTGAGCACACAGCCACAGCCCTGACATCACGACCTGAGCAGATACCAAGAGTCGGACCTTAACTGACTGAGCCACCCAGGCGCCCCTAATGCCCATTTTAAAAAGGAAGAAACAAAAGCACAGAGGGGTTGAGTAACTTGCCTGCATCACACAGCTTGTAAGCAGAGGATCCAGGTGTCCAGGCCACTAGAGGCCCCAGGACTGTTTCCTACTCCCATACACCGCTATCTCTGTGTGTGTCCAGCACTTCTGTGGGGAGTAGTTACCACTTTCTGCCTTGGCTGTGTAATGTTCTTCTTTGTCTCCGGGAGTCTGCACTGACTGTTTCTTCATCCTGAACTGTGCATCTCCCCACGCAGGCCCTCCTTGCACCCCAAGTCCTGTGCATGGCTAAGTCTATTCTCCTCCAGGTCCTCTGTAGTCATAGACGCCTCTTTCCTGACTGAAAGTTGCCAGCTTTTCCGGAAGTGTGTTAATTGCTTATTTGCTTGTGTCTCCCTCTACGATAAGCTCCTGAGTGTATCAGCTCTGCCTGTCCTGTTCGTTATCCCATCCTCATTGACGTGCAGTGTGTGCCCGTGTGCACGCACACACGCAAGCACACTTCACCTGACCTCGAAAGACATTCTGTATCTTGCAAAAATTAAACTGATGCCCATTCATCTTTCTTTACCTCAATAATGTGTCTGAAAAAATACAAAATTTTCCTCCAACTCTGATTGTCACAAGGCGCTACATCAAAGAGGAGGACGAGATAGATGAGGAGGCGGGGGGCTAATGCATCCCTCAGTGCTCAGCGTGATTGTGCTCGGTGGTGAAGGCCAGGCCTCCTTTCCATGAACCAGGGTCCTGGAGTGAGGGCCCCAAGGCTTACCTCCATCTTGCTTAGCTGGTCAAAAATCAAACCAAAACAGCACTGGGAGATAAAGTGGGAACTAAGCTACAAAAATCGGAGGATTATCCTTTACAGAAATGAAGGAAGACTTCTCCTGAGGTAGGTTCTGGAGTGAATAGTTGCATTTACTATTACTCTATTTACTAATACTTAATAATTTATATTGCATAGCTTCAAAATATTGAAAGCAGCCTATGACATCAAATACCATCTGAAACGTGACATATCAATTAAAAATTCAAAGTAGATACCAAGCTTAATGAGACAGAGAGGTTTTTGTACCAGGAAGGTGGGGTGAGAACTCTCCTGCCTGTCACAGGTCTCCTGCTGTTCAGAAACATGCTTGCTTCCTCTCCTTCCAGCCACATAGTAGGATTACCCATCTTCTCCTCCTTGAAACGTGAAACAGTAGCAGAATCTTTTGAAATACTAACAAAAGTGACGTGTCATCTCCAATAAAAGCCTGAAGACTGAGTGCATGCTTCACCACATTCTCTTTCCCTCTGCCAAGAGAGGAGCATGGAGGGCATCCCGGATAGGAGCCTCTGTGCCAGCCTGGGTCCCAACCAACCTGGAACAGCCATACGACATAAGCAAGAAATACACCTTGGTTATTTTAAGCCTCTGGAATCTGGGGGCTATTTGTTATTGCAGAACAACCAAACTTGTTGTAACCATTACGCTAACACAGAGCAATAAATTTAACTCTAAGATTCCAGCAGTCAAGGAGAGTAAAGAACAGGTAAGTACGCGAGGCTCCTCTTTCCTGAAAAAAGAAAATACGCAAGTCCGTTAGGAGCTAATGCCATATCTCAGAACTGTTCTGCTTGGATTTTTAAACAAAGACAATAAGGAACACAATAAATTATTCACAGAAGGGGGTCTCTTCCTGCTCCTTAATATTCTGATCAAGTAGTAGAGATATTATCTCCCTTCCAGGAGTGGGGTGGGGACGACAGATATGTGGGTGACTTTCCCACCCATCTGAGTGGCCTTCACTGACCCTGAATACCTGTCTCTGTCATCTACCCGAGGCCACAGCAGCCTGTTGTGTTGGATGGGGACAGCAGCTGTGTAAAAGTTGTCATCAAAACAATGGCTAAAGTTTTCAAATGGTGTGATCATTTATACAAACAAGAGCATATTAAAGTTATCACCATTATTCCTCTCAGAATCAGATGTTACCTTGAGAGAACGGGGTATCGTTGCAACTCAGGAGTCATGGACACACAGTGTGACATCATCGACCAGCTGAGCCCCTGCAGAAGAAAGTGCCAAGGGCCACAGCTCTTATGACATGAGCAAGTTGGGGGCAGCAGGGACCCAAGTTTATTATAAATCTCCCAGATTCCATGACCCAGAATCGGAGTTCACCCGTTTGCCTGGAAGAAACTGGTTTGCTCATTTCCTGCAGCTATAAAATGAGGACCACCCAAGTCCTGGCAGACGGTGGGAAAGTCAGGGGGGTCTCCATCAGATCACTTTTATATGATAGAAAAAAATCAAATTAAAACATTCATCCAATTAGTAAAATATATGGGTGGAAATGATGAACCATTTTTGGATTTTTTGACTTCCATGATCCCTTCGGAATTCAATTCATCATCTTCGCCAACGTCAGACCTACCAACGCAGACCCCTGTGCGCGAGTTAATGATATTTCAGCTGGAGAATTTGGGAGAATTGTGAAATTCATAAAAGAGATATTTGAAACTCTTCATAATTATGTCAAGTGTACCTAGATTTCTCAGAACCGCCTACATTTTGGGAAGAGAAAATGTAATCTTTAACAGATAAGTTAATTAGTTCAATAGCCTGAGCATTGGCCAGGGAGTCAGAAAGTTTGGCCTGATTCTTCCTCCTGAACTCTTCAAGTAATGCAGTGTCACCACAGCCTTGTCCCCTTGCCCGGGCCTGCAACGGGGACTCCAGAAAATACCTTTCAAAGAATTATGGGTACAACATGGATGATCTCGTGAAGCTAAGGCTACCTGTTTCTGGGCTGATGGACTCTTCTAGGGACAAAGTGAGCCCTCCTGATGGGGAGAAGGTTGATGTCAGCGCCTCCAAGCAGAGCCCGGTGTCTTCCGCGTGCTGGGCCCAGGGATTTATCCAGGCAGGGGGCTCCCCTCTATAGTGACTGTCTCATCTGCTTTATGAACAAATTACAGAAAGTAAGGAAGGGCAGATATCAAAGTGCATCTCCCAACAGGAAGCTACTAATAATCATCTTTATTAAGCTTCTGTTTAATGTTATATTTCCCTATCTTCAAAATTTTATCAGACCTACTTTAAGAATTAAAATCCTTTCACGTTGGCTATTGTGGGATTTTGCTTTAATTTTCAGTTTTTGCCGCTCTTCTTTATACGGAATGCTGCAGAGAATGACATATCGTGCTTTAACATTATTAATCATTTTTGAAATTTAAGGTGGTATGCTTTCGAGCTTGTTAGCATTGCTTTATTATTTATTTAGAGGTATTAAAACATCTGTGTTAAAATTAAAAATGTAATATATAAAGTCATCTTCCTTTGTTTATTCAAAATATTTTATTGCATACCTGATCTGAGGCAGTCCCTGCAATAGTTTTTGGAAATACCAGAAATAGCTGTAATTTTTTTTTTCAGTTTTCTTTTTCTTTCTTTTATTTTTTTAAAGATTTTATTTATTTATTTGACAGAGAGAGAGAGACACAGCCAGCGAGAGAGGGAACACAAGCAGGGGGAGTGGGAGAGGAAGAAGCAGGCTCCCAGCAGAGCAGGGAGCCCCATGAGGGGCTCGATCCCAGAACCCCGGGATCATGCCCTGAGCCTAAAGCAGACGCTTAATGACTGAGCCACCCAGGTGCCCCGAGCGACCCAGGGGCCCCTATTTTCCGTTTCCTTGCATCACATTTCCAAATTCTTCATAACGTCTTGCACTTGAAAAGTTTCGAACAACTCCAAAAACCGATTTCTGTTCTTTTCTTTCCTGTTTTACTTTATCCCCCAACATCTCGGTTGACACCAGAGACTTCTATGGTTAATATTCCTAATTAATATCTGTTAGCTGAGAACTGCCAACCTCCTTAAACCATCTATAAAGTGCCTTTATAGGACTAATTTGTTTTTACTTTCATTTAGGTGCACTAATGCAAATTAAAGACATTAACTGATCAGGCATGAGAATAATTTATAAAGAAAAAGAAAGGGGCATGTTTTTTCCAACATAAAGTATATGGAATTGCTACAGAAATGACCCAAGTGAGCCCTACTGGTTTATTCAATAAGGGTCCTCTCAAATTCCATCTGTGAACATTTGGTCATTCCTTTTATGGAGAAAAGACATTTCTCCAGGTTCATATTAATTTTTGTGCACATCTGTGCGTTCACCTAATCCCTACCCGCATACCACTTCAATTAAAATTAACGGAAGTCAAATCCTTGAGTGGTTTTAATTGTAATATGTAGATTATACATGGCGCCCATCTCTAAGCACACAAAAATTATTTTTTTCCTTGGCCTCTCTCTCCGGAATAATATTGGAGTATAGGGTTAGTCATCACGGAAGAAGTTTCATTTATCGTATGGCCGCTGCAGATGATACCGAGACCTTACCAGTGGGCAAAAGGCCAATCAAAATTAATGCAAAAGTACAATTAAGAAGTATTTTAAAGAAATGCCTTTTCATTCTATTCAAGGGCATACGGGGATACGTGTTGCCAGAAAGAGGGTAATGTTGGGCATGCTTTAACGAGGAAAGCATAATTATATGTCAGCTCTATACATGATGCAGGAAATGGTTTTCTCTCTTAAGTAGGTTAAATATTTCCTTACATCTGGTTTACAATAGTCTCAAAATACTCCTCCGCAGATTCCTCCAAGATAGACTTTAAACCAGAGTACATCCAAATATCTGTCTTTTAAGCAGGAAGAATATGATTTAATGTTCTCTTTTTTCATTTATATGCATACCTCATGTATGCATTCCAGCTCGTGAAACGATTTCAGCCACACGCCGGCCAACTACCTAATGAATCTTGTTTACAGGCTCAAACTAAAACAATAGACGAAACCACCATTACTGCAAATTCTGCTGTTGTTGGTTGGTCTGTCTTAGCCGGAGCAAAAACTTCTTCCGTGTCCACAGCCTCTTAAAAGCAACAAGTAATTTCCTCTTTGTCAATTAAGAGCAGAATCACACCGCACGCCATCAGCGTTTTTATCGTAGAGCAATTATGGTGTCTCAAATAATAAGCTAAGATAAATAGAATAGGCCACTGAAACAAAGTATTATTAGGAAAGAAAAAGTCAAAGATGACACCAAGAAATGTCAACTAGGTTAATCACACTTAATTTGAAAAGATGACTATAACTTTAAGAACGCAGCTCGGCTGGAGTTGGAGCTTAGGTTTTTATTTTATGACTTTATTGCCTTCTTCACAACTACTTGGACAAATACAAAACAAGAATTACAGTGCACCATAAGTTATTTTAATATCCTGTAGTGGTGCGTACTTCCAATGAAATCCCAAGACTATTATTACGGTTCTCTGTTTGTGTGAAAATGTCAAGTTGTTTCGAGTGACTACATACTCTAAATTATATATAACTGTTACTTTATAGCTAATAGGCACTAAAATTACTTTAAAACAGAAATGTAAAGTTATATTTTCATCCTTTTTGACAGATAATAAAGCTTATTTATGAGATACAATTTTTCAAGCATTAAAACATCGCATGTTTACAAAAACATTAAAAATATTATTACTTGATATTTAAAGGAATGAAAAAAGCAAAACCATTATGAAAATATTTGTCCTGTTTGGCGACTTCTCTATTCTGTCAAACCGTCATAACTTCATGTATGAAAGTTATTGGTTTTAATACTTCTAAATTAAAAATATTCGAAAGTTCAAGCGGAGGCCAATGATTTAATATCCGTCTTGCTCCCTAGTCTGTCGGCACGTACGGATGCCATTCGTATGTATCACAGAAGAGACGCTGACACGTGCCTGTTTATTCTCGTGTGCGTCCCGAGAAGTCCTATTACTTAATTGCCCTATGGCTGTATCACCAGGTGGAGTTAATGATATTTGTTTTTGCTTGAAAACAGTTTCTTATTCCTTCTTCTCCAATGGGACTGATCATTGGATGATCCCTTGGGTTTCTGCCTTCTTCGATCCATCCACCCACCCCAGCGCCCCGTGAGAAGTGCCGGGAGCCCGGGCCCCACAGCCCCTGTTCCTCCCCAAGTCGAACTGTTCACTTTACAGAGGAGGGAACACAAAAAGTCAAACACTCCCCCAAAGCCGCGCACTCCCAGGGGCACGTTTTGCTCTTGAACAACGGTAAATGGTAATGCTCCTTGCTGGCACGCAGTGCAGGTGAGCCTTCATGCAGCTTCCAGGCTGCAGGAGCGATGTTGGGAAGCTCCCCCACCCAGAAGCCGACACTGACCTGCTCTGGCTTCTGGGGCCATGGCTACCTTTCCTCGGCAAAGTCAGCCCGGCTGTGGCAAAGCACAAATAGGAGGGCGTCCCCTTGATGAGCCAGCCAGCCACAGCACAAAACCTGTGTTCTTTCATCAGATCGCACGCTGCCCTCAGCCTCTGAGCCTCTCCAGGGTCTTGCTGGGAGCGTGCAATGCGCTGTTTAGATGATGGCTTTGTTCCCGGAGCTTCATGAGGAATCAGGCCCTCTGGATGTAGGGACATCCCTACTGTAAGTCCAAAGCAAAATGCAAGGGAGAAACATACAACAACAAAGAATTCCAGGAAAAGTATCCCTTCCGGAGGGACCTGAACGAAAACTCTTTCCAAGGGCTGCGGGGTGGATGTTTGCGGCTCTTGGCTGTCCGTGTCCATGCCCTTCCCAACAGCACCCAGGTCTCCTTCAGAAGCATCAGCTCCTCCCCAGAGGGCAATGTCAAACCCTCCTTCCCAGGACTCTGCAAATAGAGGCTATGGAGCTTTTCTCCTGAAAACAGAGGCATCTGCTCCAGGTCAGAGGCCCCTGCGGGGAGAACACCCTTTGGCTTCCTGTTGCCGGTGTTCTGGAGAGACTGGTTCATCCTGGTCCCCCCGGGTCCTACCAGGGAATTCCCTTTGTGCACAAGGGACCCGGAGCTTCATTCATACCCTCTGTGGTTATCCTGGTATCTCTCCAGCATCATAAGCCTCCTGGCAAGAGGGCAGCCTGGCATTCTTTGTGCCTGAACTTCACACAGGGAACGAAGAGACGCCTTGTTTCTCCTGGGCTCAACTGCCTGGAAATTGAACTGTGTCCTTGGCAGAGCCCATGTCTCAAGGCATCTACTAGTGAAGGAGCACTGAGTCTCAGAACGTCCCTCCCAACAGCTATACCCCCATCCACACACGGCATCCTCCCTGAATTGTACGTTGCAAGTTCAAGGACCTTTTCACTTTGACTTTGACACTCTCCCCTTTTTCTAAGAGGCCACTGGGGTTCCTGTGTCTGGTGGGTCAGTGTTCTCCACGTTGCCCAGCTAACTGCCAGTGCCACTTCTGTCCACCCCAGGCTCCTCCTGTGACTTTGCCACCAGCAAGATGTTTCCATGTCTTCCCTTTCTGATCCACCTCTTTTGGTAGGCCCATGACTTCCGTCCCATGGCAAGAAAGTGAAGCCCCTAGGAATGACAGGTCTGGCCACCATCTGGTCAGTAGAGGTCTCCAGCACAGGGAGACTGCCATCCCAGGCACCGTCTGTGTCCACCCTGCCACCAGGAATCTCAGTTCTGCTGCCCAGGGCAGGGAGTGGGATCCGTGCTCTAACACCGTGGTCTCTGCAGGAGGCCCAGCGGGAGACCAGTGAGCAGCTAAACCAGGACAAAATGTTTAGCTGTGTTTTAAAAGACTAATCTCTGATCACACCCACAGACTTTGTTCCTCCTCCCAAGGCTTCATTAACTATTAATCCAGCTCACGGGCAGGGGAAGGGAAACCCATCTCCTCTGTGTAACAGGAAGGAAAAAATCACAGCATTGCAGAATTTTGAAACAACAAAAAATTACTAGGAAGACATATTTTTGTCCAATCCATTTAGAAGTTCACCAGAACACACACGCACAGGTGTGTGTGGTTATGTGTGCGTGCACATGCACAGGTTTGAGTCCTGGAAGGCAGCAGGCTCTGGGAATATTCATGCACCAGAATAATTCCTAACCAGTGCTAAGGAGTCCTTTGATTCGATATTGAGTTATGAGCAGGTGAACCAGAGAAGCAGGGAGATTTACCTGTTGGGTTAACCTGGGGTTGTGTTTAGTCTATAATGGCAGAGGTAACAATTTCACGTCTCAAGATTTTGTGAAGGAAAGCAGGATTTTCTCAGGGGTCATAACATATCCTTTTATTGATTGGCTAGGTCCCATGCGGGCTTACTGAGTAAGTGTCATCAGCCAAGGTGAAATGCGGTATAATGCAACCAAGTGTGTTGGAATTTAGGGAAGTAAAGGTACTAATTCAAGTCACAAGATACGGATACTATTCCAACAAATGCTCGTGAAATAGAACCACTCAAGATGAGAGACAGAGTTGAAACCTTCGTGTTGCCCACAGCTCAGCTCTTCAGAGGCATAAACGTTGTGTCTCTCCTTGTCCTTGATGCCTACAGAGTTGGTTGTCCCGTGAGCTTTCCCGTCAGCCATGAGAGCAGAACTCCTCATCTTGTGGGATCAGTTCTAGGGCCAGGAGGGCTAGTCGTGTCATCCTACCACAGGGATGGCCCCCCACCCAGGTCCAGACTGTCAGAGCATCCCGTCTCCCAGCATCGGCACTGGCCCTGTGGCCATGATGGGACACGCCGCTCGGATCAGAGCTGTGTCTGAGACATTAGCTCTTCTGTCTCTAAAACTACCATTGTTTGACCACGGTATGTATGTGCGGCCATATTTTCTGTTAAATGTGGGAGTGGGAGGAATGAAGCCAACATTGTTGAAGAAAACAGGCCCCAGAGATGAAAAAGACAACACAGCTTTTCAGTGCCACAGAATCAGTCTCTGGTCCAGCCGTATTCCTGAACCAACTCTAGTGAATTCCTGCTTTTGTATAAGGAGTTAGGACAAGGGACTCAGTCACTTGCAACCAAGAGGACCGGCAGCATGCTGTCCTTTGTACTCCTTTCTTTCCCTCACTTCGGCTTCCTCCACAATTCCCCACACTCTTCAGTGACCCAATAGTTAATTCGCCTCCTTTAGTAAGTCACTGGCTTGACTTACAGTAATAAGCACCAAGAAAAACAAACATACTTGTTCCTTAAGCAGAGTAGGAGAGAGCTTAACTGTAAATAACAAAAGGTGTTACCTCTCGTGACAGTTTATCAAATTTATGTTCATGAAGAATTGAAATTAAAAGTCCATCAAATCTTAACACAATCATCACTAACTGCGAGTCAAGACAGATTTGAGCGGAGAACTTGTGCAAAATTGAAATCCAAGAACATTGGGGAGGAGGCGAGCATTTGCTCCTTGCTGACAGGGAGCAAATTGAGCCAAAGTCCAAATTTTTGGAACTGGCAGGTCCTTGACAGCAGAATCTGACCCAGGCTCTAGAGCACATTGCATTCCCCAAACTGTGCCCCAAGCAGCGCCGTGAGCACAGCAACGAAGGCAAACGCATGACGTGAGGAAGAAATGGGCAGAGGCCATCGCAGACTGGGCACTGTCCAGAAGACCGACCGTGCGCTTAGGTGGCCCATCTGCGGGCTGTCCTAGCAGAATACTGCAGGGAGTGGAAGGTACAGGGGAGGAGAACGGAAATGAGAGCTCAGGAGCAATACTGGGAAGGCGGGTCAGTTAGGTTAATCCTAACCTTCCCCCAAACCGATGCGGATTCACGCCAGGGCTGCTGGGGACTCTGTGTCCACAGGTCAAATGTAGACCACAGAATGGATGTTTGATTGAACATCTGACCCAAAGCCGGGAAGCCACAGGCTGAGTTGCACGAGGGCTAACACCTTACCAGGACCAGGCAGCAGTCGTACAGGAAACTTTTGTCAGTGACTAAGTCACGTGTACCCAACAGGACGCCTAGATGACGCTATCAGAGGTGTGCGTGAGGTCCGAGTCCATCTGGGAGCACTGATTTTCCCTTTGAGGCATATTCAACTTGGAAACCACAGAGAAGCGGACAGAGGGCTTGCTGGAAGTTTCCAAGCACGTGACGCAGGCTGTTACAGAACTGTAGGTGCCACCAAGCATAGGCTCCCACGTCAGGGTCTGAAGGAAGGAGGGTGAAGTATGAGAAGAAAACAAATGTACAAGTTATCTTCAGTAGACACCTTTGGACTACACACTTATTTTCAAAGAAATATATATCCTTCCTGAAGGATATTGAAGACATCGTGAGAGCAGCACCTAACTTTTTAAAATAAATTGTTTCAACTTCTATGAAAAAAATTCCTCTAACACACACATGTGTACACACGCATGCACACTGCTTGCACACGCACCTGCACATCTCTCCTGTTGGCTCCTGAGCCTCTCCCTGTGTTCAGCTTTCGGCTTTCCGTCCTTCAGGTTACATAAACCCCCTTGATTCCGCCATGTCCTTGGGCCCCCCCCCCCCAACGCTTGTGTCCCACTGCACCTGCTGCTCCGAGTCGGTCCCCTCCTGCATGTCCTGATGCCCATCTAAACGTGGTACCCAGTGAGGGCCCGGTCAACACCCTGCCACGTGGGAACACGCCTTCTCGCTTCCTCCCTCCCACACTGGCTGAGGCGCTGAAGGCTCTGCTAAGATTTAAGCCACGCGGCAGCCCCCCAAAACATGGACAGCCACTCCAGTGACCGGCGTCGTTCTCTGCCCTGCTTGCTCGGGGATCGGCATTCCTGACCTAGCATCCCGTGCTGAAGATCCAAGACAGGGAGGGCTCCTGCCCCTGAAAGAAGAAAAGGACCAGGGCTCTAGATCCTTCTGTCTGGACTGACTTCCCTGAAACCTGAGCGTTGACATCGGGCCTTCCTCTGTGCACCATCCTGACTCCAAGAGTGCATACCTTGGAAGGCCAGAGGGAACACGGGGAACGGCCCAGATGTTCTTGAACACGTGTGTTTTTAGGAGGCGGTGACGTGCAGCCGGCATCAAGCCCACCGCCATTCCCACTGCTGGGACCTAGAACAGACCGGGAGGCGGGCCCTGCGGGCAGCTCCTCTCCTAAACGTGTGGCATCCCCACGTGCCCGGCATCAGCACAGCCTTTGTCTGAACTTGATTCTTTGTGTTAGGTGATGAGTTCTGGGATTTAGTAAAATCCCCAAAATCGATGGGAAAGGCTTTCATTGGCTGAGTAAAGAGATTAAAACAGTTTCAAAGGAGTCTGTTTCCTCCAAGCTGCTTCCGCAAATATCCTTGAGAAATAAACCAATGTCTTTGCCTAGGAACCAGCCAGCAATCCCTTCCGACTTAGGAGAAACCAAAGCACACACGATTACGTGGTGAACACTTACCTGAGCCGGGGTAGGTGTGGGGTCAGCAGGCAGACGCAGCGACTTTTCAGTCGGTTGTGGCCGTGACCAGGTCTGGCGTGGTGGTCCGTGCACAGCTTACCCCGCCTGGCTCAGACAACAATCCCACAGGTTCCCCATGGCTGGAACCTCAGTCCTACCCGGCCATACTGTTGTACCTTTCCTCCAGCGGGCTGGCCTGAGTTCTTCCACTCTCCTTCATCTAGCCCTGATAAATCAGCCCTGAACACAAGCTACATGAGGACAGATTCCTGATGAAATAAGAAATGGTGTCAGCACTCATACAGAGCTTAAATTCAGGCCGTTCAGTGATTTTAAAGATGTTTGAATAAAGGCATCCCCAGCCAATGCGGGGCACTTCATTGATCATATGGAAAGTTCTAATTTTTTTTTAAGATTTTTTTTATTGGTTTATTCGAGAGAGAGAGAAAGGGAAAAAAAAAAAAACGCAAGCAGGGGGATGGGCAGAGACAGAGAATTTCAAGCTGACCCCACAGTGAGCTCAGGGCCGGACACGAGGCTGGATCTCACAACCCATGAAATCATGACCTGAGTGGAAACCAAGAGTCAGACGTTTAACCAACTGAGCCACCCAGGTGCCCCATATGGAAAGTTTTTAAAATAAAGTTAAAAATATCTTAAGATGAGAGACTATTGGACTCGTTTGAGTCACTCTTCTTGAAACTTTAAAAGCTTATCATATTAGCCAAAAATGCAGCCTTTCACTGGAGAACTTTGACAGATAGGATTGAGGGCATCTGCGCCTTCTTTATTTTCTTCTGGACTTTTAGAGTTTTCTGTAAGAAGGATGAATTTTCCTTGTAAACAGAAAAGAATATTAAATTGCAAAGCTGTCATAACTTATAAACTACAAAGGCAGCTAAGACTCACTCTAGTTGGAAGAAAACTTGTAGCAATACTCAGGTGATGATATATTCTCAGGACGTGATTTCTAGGTAACAATTTTATTTCCTTCCAAACCGGAAAAGTTTAGGAAAAGAGCGTTTCTCTCTAAATATTGCACTCACATAGAAATGCAACAGCTGAATCTTTAGAAAGCATGTTTCTCTTGTCATTTCAGTGTGTAATTGGTCGTATTTAAAAACGTAGACCACAGTCACAGAACGCAGTGTTTAAGAAGCATTCAACTCACACCTCGTCCTTGCAAGCGGTAGTTATTTGTCTCTGTCCTCTGAGGAAGCGCATGGCCTGATGAGCAAGACGCGAAGAGTAATAAAGAAGGATGACGTGCAAATCATCACAAAATGAATCCAGCTTTATCCCATCCATTAAGTAGACTGGGTACCAAACATCTGATTTGATACAGAAATAAAAAAAGAATATGTAACTCAAAACACATGCTACCCTATGCACAACCGTACCTTACAATGACCGCTTTTCTATGAGTTGATCAAGTATTTCAAGAGTTCAAAGCCTATGCTTCCTAAGCCCTGGAGGCCCGCAGCCAGCAGGGGCCCCCAGGATGCGAGCGCCACCCTCCTGGCCGGTGGATGCTTTTCAGGGAGCTTTGAATGGCCCCCACAGGGGAAATACTGTTTTAGGTCATCAGTGAGACTCTAGCGAGATCACTGGTAATATTCTACATGTGGTTGTCCCAGCAATTCTCATCAAATTCATGGAGTGAGTCAACAGACCCCAGCGCGGACGTTCAGCCCAAAAATTCTGTCATGACCTACTCTAGCAGGCTTCGCTATTATTTCCACAGAATAATAATATCTGAAACGAAATGCCCCATCATTCAGACAATTTCCCAGTTTGAGGAAAATATTTAATGTCCTACACTGTTAATGGGACTACAACAGTCATCTCTCCTACCTGGGCCCTCAAAGCCACCTTTCCCCTGGACACCCTTCTGGATCCTGTTTCTGCTGGGGGAGCCATGCTCTGGAGAGTGCCAGAAGGCGAGCCCTGTTGGGAGCTCAGGTGGAGACAGGGGAGGCCAGGAAATGGAAATGAGAGAAGGAGAGACAAGGACCTGACAATTGGGAAATTACAGGCAGTGTGAGGGGATCCACTTTAGCTCTGACACACGTGCGGTCCCACCTTCCTGACGGACAACACAGTTCACGGGCCATGATGAGGAAAGAGATTCTGAGTAAAGTCTGAGGCCGGAGGATTTTGCTCCCAAGCCTTGCAGTCTGGCTTTGTCCCATCCCCAAGCCCAAAGGGGACCTTTGAGAAGCCCCAGGATGAAACCATTATTGCCCGAATCACTTCTAAACTTGAGGAGGCCAGGAGCTCCCATGCCAGGTGGGGCTGAAGAAGGTCACTGGAGCAATGCTTCTCCAACTCTTGCTCTGGGGGACCCCCAAGATTCTTCTGCAATAAGCCCCAGATGGTGTTGCCATTGCTGGCCACACTTTAAGGACCATTTAGGAGACAGTGGGTTTTTTAGAAAGTCTAGAAAAACTATTGTTGAGTTTTTTCCTTCTTTTTTCTCTGTTTTTCTTTGAATTCTTTCATTTAGTAAATAAATCTTCTAGGGAAACCATGGGTCAAATATGACACATGCTCTTTTCCGTAGGTTGGTAGAAATTTGCCTCAAAGACACAGCATTTAAATTCATTAATTCTAAAGCTATGTTCTCTTTACAGAGACGGTAAAGTACCTATACATACAAGCATCGGTATTTGGTAACTATTAACTGTGTGGTGACAGGTGATAATGGGCAGTTAACACTTAGCTTGAATCCCGTTAATCTATGGTAGATAATATAAATTATCTGGTTCCAGAGCCTAAACAGGACATGCTCACTGGCAAAGCAGTGACATCAGAAACAACTCTTTGAGACCATTTGCTCTGTATGCAATTCACACTTGTCACCGCGGTGGCCAGTCACACTGAACATTCAGGAAAGGACTTCTCTTAAGGTCACCTCATTAGTCAAAAGGCCATCAGAGCTTCCAGAGTGAGGGAGTTTGGGGGAAGCGCCAAGATCCCTGGGAGGGCCATACAGAGTAGCCATTCATTTGCAGATAGAAACTTTTTCAGTTCAGAAGGAAACTGAGAGGCAGAGGGAAAATCATTTAAAAGATAGCACGCCACAGAAAATCACCGACAAAGGGGAAAGTGGGCCCAGCCACACAAACACCCGGCACAGACACCGATCTCCAGCAAACGCGTGCAACATCCCAAATTAGGGATTTCTAGTGCAAACCGGTGAGCATGTGCGATCTCTGTACGTTTAAATTCATGTGGCATGATTTCTCAAAATTGAAAAAGAAATCACTAGCCATGCTCGCTGACACAGCCTCTTCTCCTTGATGAGCGTGGTACTCATATGAAGGCTTATGGGATGGGAAGGCAAAGCGCCCACGTCACTCTTCCCTCCCTGAAAATGCCAGAAGCAGAGGGGAACCCATTCCGTGTCAACCAAAGAACAAGTCATGGGAGACCAATTTGATTGTGCCTCCCTGATAGAATTTCAAGATTCAGTGCTGAGTGCAATACACCTATTCCAGTAAAAGTTTAACAAAGCATTTGACAATAAGATCTATTAGACAGCAGAACAGACTTCCAGAAGAAGTTGTGGGAGTGTTCTCTCCAGGGACCTTTCAAATCACACAAGACAACCCATTCGAGGAAGCATATTGCAGAGGACAGTTTTTCCCCTCCACGTTCCTTGATTTGAGTGGACCACTTAACATATCTTTGGTAAAAATATAATAAGCACCATCGAAACAAGTCCCTTTTCCAAAGGAAAGCATAATCATAAATACAGGTTTACTGAAACACTTTCTTTCCCTTGCTTAGACATAGGAAAGCGGGCTTTTCTCGGAAGGCCCCACTTCCCTACGACCAAGAGAGCCAGGCAGCTCTCTCTGTTGGTGAAACCCACCAATGCCAACGCCACAGGCATCTCTATGAGTGACAAAGGGAACCCACAGTGCCTCCTACGCCCTGCTCCACTGCCAGCCCAACTAGCCCGGTAGAGCCCCCGGTGATGTCCTCCACCAGAAGATAAGCAAGGATGGTCACTATAGCTGCACAATTTACACGACAGGCACAACATAGTTTGAAACCGCTGAAGCCTCCGTACGTCCGATATGATAAAATATACAATAGCGTGCCATTTCTAGCATACCTTTCCTTTAACTAGTCATACAAATATTTATAAGCCAGAAAATTCCAAAACCGTGTTTGTCTAGGATATAAACACTAATTGCTTCCCTAGTTGCACCATACTACTTTTGAGGGAGAAAAAAATGATTCTCTTTAAACCTTGCTATAAAATATATGCAGAATTTGTTTTCCAATGAACGCCTAATAAGGCTACCTCTTAAGTCTAGATATGTAAAAAATTGCCCTTTTCACAGCTGATAAAATACAAATTAATCCTTGGAGGATTTAATATGTGCCTATTTATTACTTTCAATCTGAATGCACCATGGCAATTAATATGGCTTCCATTAGCTTGTGAGAAAATCAGTAACTTTGCCTTTGAAACTAGAAATAAATGCAAAGTTGACCCTGTTTTAAGTGCCTCCTACCTGTGTGTGCATGAGTGCGTATTTACTTTCAAATATGCTGCGAGAGGCGTGATTTGATGCCCTTCAGAAAATAACATCGCCAAGGCTCCTCTGTAGTTACAGCATTGCTTCTAGAATGAACTTGAGTTCCAAAAGCTTTAAATGGCAGTGTCTTCGGGGTATGAAATAATGTTTGTGTGCAATTGCAAGTTCGGTTTTATGATGAGAAATGAAAACATTTTAAAAATTAAAGAAACATTTTTCTTTGTGTTCACAGTTCATTGTGTTAGTTTAACCCCCACACTTAACCTCCACAGTTCATTTTGTAAACTCGCCTTTCATTTATTTTTGCATGCATGCAGACTTAACCCTTGGTTACCCGGCTCCTTTTCAGCATGCCAGGTAAACGCAGGCGTTGGAGAGCAAACCTCCGTGGCTCTGTCCCCCGTGGGGGTGTGGTCGGTGGGCTGCAGACCCATGTGATGTTGTTTGCAGAAATTTGCGTATTCCTCCCTTCCTAACTCACCCTTCTGCAAAAGCACCCGTGTCTATTTTACCTTCATTTATCTAGCTGACGTCGTTCAGTTTTCTCAACCGGATGCAAACACGCACGGCCCCAACAACTCACAACCGAAGCCAGACTGCAGTTTAATCTGTGTAATCGCGGTCCCAGTCACAGCGCTCACTGTTGATACTGAGCACTTTGCAAAACGAGCCCCGCGTTTGTCCATCTCGGACTCAAAATTTTGGTCGAAAACTAAAAGGAACATCTCAATTTCTTCTTCGAAAACGAACCTCCTAATTACCATGGCACTTATGCTCTAAGTGCGTGGTAATCGGGCAGGTTTTATTCACGTTTGTTGAAGGCCGGGATGTCTGTCTGATATTCTGCTTTCGCTTGTTCATCAGCCAAAGACTCTATGATTTCCTGTAACGGCCTCAGTTTATTCACAGTTCGGCGGTCCTGTGTGTTTAGGCTCACGGACGCCTCTGCGGAGTTGAGGAGAGCAGCCCTCTTTGCTCTGAGAATTATGTCACCTCCTCTGTCCCATTTCAGCCCATGGAGTTCTTTTGACAGACAGCATGAACAAATCTGCATAAGGAAAAGTAAGTGACAGCTGGGGTCAGACTCTCTCTGTTTAATGACACTGCCAGTTACACATTTTGAATTGTTTAAATATGAGTCTACCGCTTCCACAATCATCATTTCACTGGTTCCACTTTTCATACCCAACAGCCAGGAAACTGACACATAATTACACACTTGCCGATGGTATCGCGGTGCCGATAATTAAAACTGCCACCCGAGAATTGCGATTGCTAGTCTACAGCTGGGATGTTGTCAGGAGGCAGCAACTCCAGCAGCTTTTAACACCATCTCCTTACAGGTGGACCTCGGGTCTCCGGCGGGAGCAACCGGCCGGCCGCTGCACGTCATCTGCAACGTCTCGCACAAACGAAGAGAATCTATTAACAATCCAGTAAGTGAAATACCAACACGATGACCCAAGGGTTAAACTGTCTGCTTGGACCAGGAGCTGGATCTATTAGGCATTGTTCTTTTTTTCCTTCCTTTTCGCCGTAGTTACCGAAAAGACCGCCAAAGGGTCTCCCACCTCCGAGTACGGCTTCAGGTTTCGCTGGTGAAGTCACATAGGATTCCAAGACTCGGACAGCCCAGCCAGCCGCTCGATTTCACGCCTGCACCTGAGTAAAGAAACGGGGAGACCCTGGACAAACAACCAGAACCGAAGTTTAAACCCTTACGCGTTTATCCCCTAAAAGTAGATGTCGTTCCCTGGGAGGAAGTGAGACTGGGGTAGAAAGAGGCTGGGGTGGGCTTCTGCCCCAGAACGCGACCACGCGGAGGGCATAACATAACATGTTTCTCCTGCATCCACGCGGGGACACACGGAGGGGGCAGAGTGTGAAGAGTTGCTAAAATAATCTACATAGGGCAGGCAGGGAATGCGAAAGAAGACAGGCGCCATCACGAGTAGGCAAGAGCTGTGGGTTTATGAATGCCAAACATTAAAATACTAGAAAAAGGTAACCAGAAACATGGAAGCTGCCATAGACCAACGATGATCCAGGTTTTTATAGGCCGACAGCAAGGCAGGAGCAGCTTCGCCTGGAATGAACTATATTTGTTCTGCTCCAAAATGAGCAATGTATTCTTTGTATTGGGCCCAAACTTATTCACCGGCATGGTCTGTGTGTCTCTCCCGGACTACCTGTCTTCCAGACTAACCTCTCAGCAAATCCACACTGGGAAATGAGGACAAGATCCCTACCTGCATCTGAGCTGAACTTAGGGGTAAGAGTCACACAGCAGAATTAACTCTATCCCATACGTGGGGAGAGGCTCTCCTGACAGTCGGCTGGGCTGAACGGCCTCCTCGGGCTCCTGGGACTGAGGGGCTCCCAGGACGTGAGACATTTATGCTAAAACCAGAAAGACCATCCAGAAAAAGTCCTTCAGCTGCCCACTCCACTCCCATAATATTAAAGAGGAAGCTGGACCGGTTTTTTGTTGCTGTTTTTTGTTTTGTTTTGTTTTTGTTTTATTTTTAACCTTTTTAAACCCTGAAGGACAATTCCAGAATTACAGATTTGAGGCCACTAGGTCTGAGCGCCTCTCCCCCAGAAGTAACGGAGTGTGCTGGGTGGGAGGAGGTGAGCACGATGTATCTTCCAAAAGCACTCATATCGATCTATTGTGATTTAAAATATCTTAACCTTAAAACCACAAGGACAAATTGCTCAGTGGAAAACAAAATTGCATGAACTCTTAGAGGAAGTACACATTTCCATTGCTGTCTGGGCGGGTTCAACACACACCTGGGGCATATCCCTGGCTGCATTTGATCAGTGCTGATCCGAGCTACGTTCCCCCTCCAGGCCACCGAGGAGAAGGACGAACCCAGGGACACATCACAACTTTTCCCCTGAGGTCTGGGGTTCCTCCCTGTGTCTTCCTCTTCAGACCCCCCCATCTGCTAGGGATTCTGGGGGAAGGCAGCGTGCTCCAGCGGTCAGTGCTGAGCCCTTCGTTGCCCTGTGGTCACCGGCAAGGCTGAAGGTCCTTATCTATAAATGGTGATAATATTGGCTTTCGAGGGGGTGCCATGAGGGTTAATGAGATCTAACAAATGTGAAGTCTGTGGTCGTGCTTCCCAGCTATCAGGTGATGGCTGACGGTCCGGGCTTTAAGAGGAAAAAGTGACTGAACCATTTTATGCACCTACACCTTACAAATTTGAAATGCCATATGGATTACGATCAGCACAGAAATCTCATTAAGTTCTTACCAATTGGTGTTTTCTTAAAGCCCATGCGCTAGAAGAATCTCATTGGTCAGTTCTCCACTCGCATTCAGGGAACAGCGTCACACAACTGGACTAGGGCATTTTCCTAAAACTTGCTTGTTGTTTACATTTGTCGTATAAATATTTGTCCTGACAACCGTGCTGTGCTGTCTCCCCGACAACCCAAAAGTTAAACTCTTTTTAAGCTGTTAATAATTCATCACTGTTTTAAATATTTAATACGCATAAAAATGAAACTTAATTTACTGTATTTTAAGAATTTATTTATTTTAGTGCTTTTTATTAATTTTAATAAGAAAATCACAGCCCAAATACTCCAACACGGTGACTGTCAACAGTGGACGGGACTCCAGTAAAAACACACTAGGAGCAGGGAGTCTGCTGCAGATGATGATTTCTATCAAGAATCCAAAGATTGTCAAGAGCTATCAGGAAGATGAGTATTATCTGAAAACCGACCTTTACCGACCTGCCAATCTGTGTGTCACTACGTCCAGTGTCTGATGAGGATTCTCAGTCAGCGGCACGAAGACATCATAGGGGAAGACACCCAAATCGCAAAAGCCGCATTTCAGAATTACAGCTTCCCACGGAAAGAGGTCAGGTCACTCTTCTACTAAGAAGCCTGTAAATCTGGCCACTTGTTCACGACAGATATTATGGTTGGGGAACGAGGAGAGCAGACTGTGTGTGAGATTCCTTTATGGTCTCACTCGTGGACGTCCTGTACGCGCTCTCAGTGCACTTATCCCCACACGGGCCAGACAGCAGGTGTCCCGCCGCTCCACCCTGGCGGCTGTGGGGGAGAGGCGTGCCAGCCCCGAGCTGCCCACAGACTCCCCAAGCCCTGGGCAGCTCAGAATCAGCAGACACATCTTGAGAAAAGAGATTACGCATATTTAATAATTATCTTGTGAGTGACAATGTGAGTGACGATACAGATCAGAAATGGAGTACTGGGCTCTGGTCTTGCTGGTCTGGTCTCCAGGCTTGATTCAGGGTTGAAAAAATCATAAAATTGTGAATATTGTCAAGTCACGGAACAGTGGGACGATGAGGTCCTTATGTGAGGTTTCGAAATGAAAGAAGAAATAAAACTTTTCTTCATGATACTAACATTCCATTAAAGACCATTGTCTGTTTTTAAAAGGCTTATTGAAACGACCTCACGGAGGGATGTATTCGGTATTTTGAATAGCTCAAGCCCGTCCCTTTAGAACTAAAATACCACATGTCCGGTACTGAGGGGGAAAAAATGTTAAAATTTCTCAGTAGGACCAAACTGTAGGATAAATAGCTTATTCATGAGAAGTTTTGACTCTTTCCAAACAATCGATGCTTTATTGCACTTCATTGCACAAGAGAAATTAATGACATACTTTAGAGGGCACGTTCTAAAACCACACGTAAATATGGAACCAGGGCATGAAACAATACTTTCTGATCCAAAGGCAACCAAATATTGGGTTTTGCCACTATTTTCCCAAACGGGAAGATTTGCTCTTCTACTCGGGAATGACCGAGGCACATGGGCCAGGCACGTAGGGCCTCCGGGAGTCCTCGGTGAGAAATGGTGCCTTTCTGCAACTGTCAAAACCACATGCCACCTGATGACCAGAACTGCATGCTGGCCATGGACACCTCGGAGATCTCCGGCTCACGCTACCGCCGAATTCTAGCCAGCAACAATGCACACCCCATCCCAACCCTACCGTACCCCACTCCAGGACTTCAGATTTAGAATTTGCAAGAATGAAAAAAGAAAGTGTCCAAAGACCAACCTAACCAAAGGCTCAGCGGCCACTATGAAGCCATCGGTCGCTGTCAAGTGTGTGTGCCTGTTAATAATACCCCCTGACGCCTGCAGAGTAAGTGTGCTTGCAGAAAGGAAGACGTCGCACTTTACAATGTGCACTGGGATGCATCCTTCCCATCCCCGACATTCCAGCCCCTTTGCTCTATACATTGGATTGAGGTTCTGTACACTGCAACCCGCGGCATTTCTGAGCCTTCAGCCATCAAACAGCAGAGCAGGGCCCCAGCGCCCACGTGTAAGTCACTCCCTCCATGCCGCAGAGCAAAAGCTGCACGTGTGACTGTGCGTTTGTGAATGTTATGGGCTTTTTCTTCTTGAATCTGGCAGTCAGAGTAGCCGTCCAGCCAAAACGAAGACCTACAGGGAGAGGAGAGGCACGCACGCAAGCACAGGAGTCGGAAGAAAGCCCGTAACATCTGCGTTGGGTGCGCGGTGGGATCGTTCTGGACGCCGCCGCACGCTCCTCCCTGTCCTGGTCCTTCCGAGCAGCCGCCTGCCGCCGGGGCTGGCCTGGGGACCCGTCGTCCCAAAGAGCAACCCCCCGCGTGAAGCAGTAACTCCTACAAACACGCAAGCAGAACACACGGCAACAAAACCGTACCCCACGTACGAGAGCAGGCGATGAGACAAAGGAACACCTGAGGCCTCCACACCGGCCACAATCCCCTGATCGGGAGCCAAGCATGAATTCAGGGCTCCTGCTCCTGCCAGGATCCGGGGTGAGGTGTGAGGGCCTTTAAAATGGGCGCAGTGGTGCCCAGTCCTTGGAGACCTTCTTTTATTTTTCTTAAATTGTGACCGGACGTCTCTGGCCAGGGGGTGAGGTGGGACGAGCTTGTGGTGCCCTCCCCTGGGTCCTCTAAAGGCCCCTCTCTTGTCGGTGTCACCCTGATGCCCATGCCTTCCTGGCACACCCAGCCTCCTGCCAGGTCCTGCGGGCAGGGGTGACACAGAGGCAGGTGCCGGGAAGCTGGGGACTGGGAAATGGGCCAGATGCATACCTCCTCCCAGCAAGGGAAAGCCAGAGGCTGAGGTAAGGAGCCAGCCAGCACAGGGCACGTGTCTGGGGTGGCAGGTCAGGGGTGCACGCTGGGTAGAGGGGGAGGGAACAGAGTAGAGGCAGCTGGAGGCCAGGAGGACGAGCTGGCCTGCACCCCCCCCCCACAGGGACACCCCTGACCAGGCCTGCTGTGGTGCCCGGCTGAGGGCCCCTCTGGCAGGCTGGGTGGGCTGTGCAGACCCACCAGCAGCTCAGGGTCTCGGGATGGAGGGGGCAGGAACATTGCCTTGGAAGGAACAAGGGCCCCAGGCTTGGCCAGCTGGCAAAGAAAGGGCGGCGCATGAGAAGTCCTACGGCTGACTTCAACCCCACGTAGTGTTCCAAGGAGCATCTCTACGCCATCCAAAACAGTCGGCACACGGAGTCCGGTTGTGCCCTCCAGAACTAGGGATTCTAGAAGAGCAGGGAGTTCTTCTCGGAAGGAACACATTGTAATTATTATTAGACACAAGTCAGAAACAGCAAGTCAGAAGCATATAGGGGATGATATTCAGAGGGTCTGTCTCTTTGGGCCAGGGTTTCTTCTCTCCACTCATCTTTTCCCTCAAACAAGCTCTTTAAAGATTCTCTTTAGAAGCGCACAGTAAATACACAGTCTCGCAAGCCTGAGAATATTCACTGCACCGCCCCCACCATGAATAATGTCCCTCTAACTTACAAGGAGCTTAGGATGACGAGTCCTTAATCTTTACGTTCTGCCTCCTTCTACCCACCGTCGTCCCGATTGTACCGACGGAGAGAGTGAGCCACGGAAGGCTGAGTTAGGCAGATCTCACAGAGGAGTTGAGCAACAAGTGAGGCCTGCCAGTGAACAAAATGAGACTCTCTTGTCTTAGGTCTTGGCTTCTTTCCCAAAATAACCTTGAATCGATCAGAACAGACAAACCGAACATCCTAGAAGAGGAGGCCCAGAGACAGAGAAACGCGCAGAGGTCTCGACAGAGAGGTGCGTCTGTGAGGTTCCAGGTTCCTGCTAAATAATAGCTCATCGTGGCCCCAGCAGCTTTTCAGAACGAAGCAGGCATTCCGGAGAAGGAAACCCCACTTGGAGCAGTGGGCTCGGAAGCCCCGCAGTCCACATGCCGGACCCCGAGTTAAACGGGGACCAGGACCGGAGTGGTCATTATGTTTCCCTCCATCCAAAACTATCTGTAGGAAGTTGCATAGACACTGTGTCCACAAACACTGGGCCCTGCTGGTGTGGGGTTGAGGCTGGGAACGGCATGTGAGGAAGGGGGCTGGCTGGTTCTCCTCCACCTGAGAAACAGTAACAAGGGATCTGCGGCGTCCCAGCAGGAGCCCAAGCCTGTCTGCGTCCTGCCCCAGACTCAGTGTCCCCTCTACCCGCTGTGCCCTCAGCCCCAGCTCACCAGGAAGAGGAGTGTATAGAAGTGTTGAGGCGCTATATTACACACCTGAAACTAATATAATGCCGTGTATAAACTATACTGGAATGAAATATATGTATACACACACATATATATGAATGTATAGATTATGAGGGCTTTTTTAAAGAAATAGAACCTTCCAGGTTCTACGCCCATCTCTCAAATACACATCATTTTCCTCGTAGCTTGTGGAGCCTGTGGCTTCAGTTTCCATGCTTTCTGCAGAGATGGCAATACAGCTTCGCACTGCAGGGTGATCGGTGACCCAGCGACCACTGACTCTGCCCTGGGCGTGAAGACCCCCCAACTTAGACAAAACCAGCGGCAGCATCCACAGAATCCAGCACTCGGAGCTCCTCATAGCAACGTTAGTGCCAAGTGGCAGGTGATGAGACTCAGACAAACGACGTCTGTCCGTAAGCGTTTCTTTTGGGTTGTTTGCCTGGTGATGAATCAAGAAAACCAAAATACGAACTTCCAGAAGTAACTGTGGACAGTGATACGTGCGAAGAGGAAACGCGGCGGAATATGAACCGTCCCCTGAGAAGGTGCTGCTGACTCCAAAATTAGAAAGGACGGGGTTCGATGTCCCTGGTTTTATACAATCGCCAGAGCAGGCAGTAGAGTTTGTGTGGGAACCCTCATGCCCTTTCCCCTTCTCCCCACAAAGGGGGTCTTTCTTAGAATAGCAGGTGAAGGTCCCTTTTACAAAGATCACTCACAGACCCCAAACATCTTAAGCTTCCCTTTCCAGGCTGCACACCAGGTCCCTGACGGGTGGATGGGGCCAGGCAGGGCTGTGTCCAGGACCACGGGTGGCACGGGCCTCATCCTACCTGCCCCACCCCGTGCTTACCCCTTTTCTTGGCAACCTATGCCCATGAAACATTTCCTTTGGGAAAAGTCTTGGTGCTCTTTCATACTACAGTGTAAAGAGCTTAGTATAATCCTCCTAAATGATTGACATTTTGGAAAGTATCAAACTGCTAAGCTAAAGCAGTATTTCCCTAAAAGTCACATGAATAGTGTGATTGTTATTCTTTTAAGCCACAGGCCTAACCAGGCCCAACACCCACTGCGCTCCCGGAAGAACTGATATGCAGAGGAAAGACGGGGTGGCCAAACTGAGCCTGGTGGGGACCGAAGGAAGAGGCATCAGCCAGGGCCTTTGGCTGCATCTCAGAGCTCCTCTAAAAACCTCCCTCACCACCAGCCTTCCTGTGGATGGCCAGGTGGCCTGTGTCCCCTCGCATCCACTCTGACACTGGAGTCCCCACAGTGAAGGATGCCATTTCAAATGCAAAAAGGCACCCCCGTCTGCAATATTGATTGCCAGCTGCCAGAGCCCGCTTCCCTCGAGCACACACGGAGTGACTGCAGTCACAGGCGGCCACAGCCCAGCGGACAAAGGTGACAGGACATCTGACTGCACACAGGATGCCCATGTGGACCGCGGCAAGGGCCCAGCACACACGAGGAGCCGGACAGTCACCGCCACATCATGGCACACGGCAGACAGGGCAGGACCACCTCACCCGCACAGATGGCAGAGTTGGGGTCTGAGCTCACCCAGTGGGGTGCCGGCAGGCCTTGTGGCAGCATCACAAGAAACAAGGTCGGGGGACCTCCACCCCCCGGCTTGTGCTCCTGCCGCCCGTCTGACAACCTCGGGGCTCCTCTGCACGCGATGCTGGCCCCGGGTGGCCAGTGCCCTGGGGCCTGCGGGACGATCATCGGGGCGGGACGATCATCGGGGCGGCTCTCACAGCTCCTCCAGGGCCAGCGCCAGATGCTCTGGCCACCAAAGTCCTGATGGGGGTGATTTCCCTCCTCTGTGACACTCTCTGGGCCCTGTCACCCACAACCAGGCCCAGAAATTCTACAGAGAAGCTTTGCCCCACTCCTGTCTTCCCCACTCTGAACCTGCTCGGGGCACGGCACGCTTACTCGAAGCCCGACAACAGGACATCTGCTGGTTGCTTTGAACCATGTGAGAGCCTGTGCATACGGACAATGGCCGGGCTTAGACGACATGGACTCTGACTCACAAGCTCTGCAGCGAGCTGCTCGAACCCCAGCCTCTGCCACCAGCAGCCCAGAGTGATGGGGACATAGTCAGGACACACAGGTTTCCCTGCTTTTTGCCGCAGCTTCCAGCTCAGGACCCAGCAGAGAAGCCGGACCTGCCCCTGAGTGAATCACATAGGATGCGCTGCGTCCAGTGAGCGGCCTCCAGCTTCCCCGGCCTCCGGCCTCCTGCAGGCCCACCCGAAGCCGCCCCTCCTTGTACTCTAACGTTCCCTGCTCCTCTGCCCACCTTCGGCTCTCCGCCAAAGGCAGTGATGGGGGCTGAGCCCCTTGCGACGGCAAGCTCTGCGCAAACCCCCTGTCTGTTCTTGTCGGGGTGGTCTTCATTTATCTCCAAAGAGGACATGCGAGGACCTCAATTAAATCCTCTGCATCTTAAGAGACTGAGAGATAGACCATCAACTCGGAGAAGATATTTCCAAATTATATACCTGATAAAGTACTTCTATCCAGCACATACCAAGAACTCTCAAAATTCAACGGTCAGAAAACAAACAACTCAATAAAAAATGGGCAAAACTTTGAACAGACACCTCACTAAAGAAGACACACAAATGGCAGTAAACACACGAAGAAACCCACAGCACTAGCCATCGGGGGCATGCGAAGTGAGACTGCTAAACCCCTCTTAGGAAGGCCAAGATAAAAAAGACCGTAATGCCCGGTGCTGACGCGGATGAGGACGGCCCGGAGCTCTCATTCACTGCTGGTGGGAACGCGAATGACAGTCACTTTGGAGAGTAGGCTGGCAGTTTTTTATAAAGTTGAACATTACTCGCCGTGTGACCCAGCCCAAAGCTGGGTTTTTATCTAAGAAAAATGAAAACTTACATTTACACAAAAAATCTGTACCCCGAATACATACACCCATGTTGTTTGTAATGCCTGTAAACTAGAAACAGATCAAGGGGAAAGCAAACTGTGGTCCGTCCGTCCCTGTGATAAAAAGAAACCAGCCACTGATGTATGCAATGCCGCTTCACCGTGTGAGATCCCACCTACACAGCGTCCCGGAAAAGACAGGGCTGGAGAGATAGGGAACAGAGCACCGATCACCAGGGGTTGGGATAGAGAAAGCAATTCACTGCGAGGACACAGCCCAAAGGATTTTGGGGGGTGATGGGACGGATCTATCATAACTGTGGTAGTCCTGTGACTCCAAACCTAGAACAGTGCCCCACAAGTAAGGATCTTACTCTGTGGAGGTTTAAGAGGAAATGAGTGACATTTTAAAAAAATCCTCTCTATCAACATGGCTTTTAGAATGCTCGTTCCCAGCAACGTTTGAAGGCAAACATGAAACTCTCTAGTCACACGCTGTATTTTTTATGCTAAAATGCCATCAGTAATTGAATCCAGCATGAATTGCAAAAATGGACAAAACAATTGGAGCTTCTGCTTTGCATCAGCGTTCTATGCCCTCTTCATCCGCCCACCCCCAGCACATCATCTTACAGTCTGTCAATGTCCTTATATTTAGAACACACACTACTCTCTGATGACAAAGGTACTCTATGCTCATGATAGAAAATATTAAAAAGAGAAAGACACACATAGTACCAGCTGTACCACTACAACCTGAACTAACCTATAGTCTTCTTTTTTAAACTCTTTATTTTCTTCCTTGAATGAAGTTACTATTTGCTACCATTACTGAAACACTAAAGATCACTCATCACAAATACAAGATATCTGTAAAATGAACATAATTAAAATAAAACCACTTAACTATCTTTAAAGATTAAACATAAAAGAAAAATAGGGGGTGATAAATCTAATTAATTTCCCTAAAACACATACTTGTAAATAAGACCCTCGGTGAGAAGAATGGACTTGGTGAGGACAGGTCACGGGTGAAGGGTGGTCGGGCTGTGCCGGGGGCTGGCAGCTGGAGTTGGGAGTCAGTGGGTTGGGGCAGGGTTTGAGAATCTGCACTTCTGGTAAACTCTCAGGTCTGGCTGCTGCCGCTAGCCTGGGGACCCCACTTTGAGAACCCCTGCTTTAAGGTGCATTCTTGTCTTCTAGGCCATCCCAGTTTTCAGTCTGCAGATAAGTGAGTACCGAGAAAATCCATCTCATTTTCACATTCTCAGAAATATTTAACCACCGTGCCTTAGTAATGTCGGACACCGAGAATTAATTCCTGACAAAATGGTACATAAGTAACTTGGGGTTTAAGGTACAACCTCCAGCGTCTGCTCCTCTGAATAAATGATGTGGCCAAATCCTGGAGGTGATGACACCACTCCTGTCGGGTGGGGAAACACTCATGAATACCTTTTATCAAGTCTTTCAAGGGTGTCTTCATAATGTTCAAAATATGTCAGTGGGTTCTTCAGAGGAGTTCATAGCCAGGTCGTCTGAACAAGTAAAGAATCCCACCCCACCACCAGCAGCAAGGGCCCTCCCTCTGGTCTTCCAAGCACCACCCCCCTTGTCCTGCACATGGAATACTGATGTCAGCTTAAGCTGCCTTCTCGGAATGAATGTAGGTTGTTCAAATGAGCTAATATGTCTACAAGATATGCTAATTTGCAAAGCCGCTGTAATCGTGCATACAATCTCACAGTTTGGAGATTTCATCCAGAAAGCTCTTGAAATACAAATAGATTGAGGACTTTTTCAAGCAAAGGCCAGGAGGCATCCTTATTAAAGAGGGCTTGTCTTTAGTCAGTGCCTGTCTCGCCAGTGGCCTCCTCTTATCACGACTGACAGCTCAACAGCTTGTTGGCTCTCCTTTCTAGTCCCCAGATCGACGTGGGGTTTCCCTGTGTGTGCTTCAGGGCAGTGCGGTCGCATCCAAAGCATCCTTTTGGCGTCCGTGCAGACAGAGAGGATCTGGGACCTGCGCATGGCATCTAAGGGGACTCCCTGTGTTGGCCTCATGCCTGGTGACCACTGTCAAAACCATCAGTTACATATGCTCTTTACATATATTTTTCCTAAATTCATTGTACTATATATATAAGTATTAACATATTTTTAAAGTTCTTTACATACTAAATCCATTTCACACCATCAGTAGTAAGCATTAAGGTCTCGTAATATTATATTCAAATATACATTTTCCTGAATAAGTTCAAGAAAAACATGTGGGAGTGGCCAAGGTTACAGGCAAATTAAAGATAAAAATAACCCAAGGGGAAGAAAACCTGATCAAAGCATTATAATCTTCTAAGATAGAATTCACTGAGCCAAGATTCAATAAATACGTGCATTTCCACGTTTATTTTTAAAGTATTTGGTCCCTGCATTCTTTTGTGCACTTTAAGTAATAAATGAAAGATAATGATTGGATGGATGGATGGACGGATGGATGGATGGATGGATGGATGGATGGAGGATGGATGGATGAAAGATAAGTGGATGGGTAGATGGATGTAGATGGAGAATGGACGGATGGATGGGTGGATGGATGGATGGATGGATGGATGGATGGATGGATGGAGGATGGATGGATGAAAGATAAGTGGATGGGTAGATGGATGTAGATGGAGAATGGATGGATGGATGGGTGGACAACGAAGCAGAATTATCATTAGATGTGGAAGCAGATCTGACTTTCCTGCTTGGAAAGTTGTATAACTTTGGTCAAGTCACTTTAGCTCTCAGTTTCCCCAATTTTAACCAAAAAGAAAATAATCACTGTCCCACTGACTTTTTGAGAGAACCATGCTAAGTACAAAAAAGGAAGGGATTATTATGTTGTACATTTATCTATTAGCTTAATTTCCTTTCTTATTTTGTTTTATTTGAACTTCGACTAATGTGAACTAGGCTTTGTCCATTTTCACAAACGTTTCATCAGTACACTTAACCAAAGCCACTGGTTGATGTGACAATTTATAGGAAGAATTGGCCCTAAGGTGACAGCAATAGTGCACAGTTTATGAGGACTTCCTAGATGCCACCCATTGTTTGAAGTGCTTAACTTGTATTGACTCATTTAATCCACAGACACACCTCGGGACAGGTGTTGTTGCACCCGTTTCCCACAAAGAACCTAGGACACAGCAGGAGTAAGCAACTTGCCCAGAGTCATGCAGTTAATAAGCACCAGAGATAAGGCGCAGACCCAGCTATGAGCATACAACCACTATGAGCTCAAATTGGGGGTCACACAGACCAGTGTTAGGGGACCAGGTCTGCAACATACAAGCTGCACTATCTTACTTAGACTCTAACCTACTTTCTCACTCATCTGTAAAATGGGTATATTATCTGTTTTACACTATTTTATGGATTAAATAAGATGACACATGTAACTTGAGCACTTTATCTAGCACATAATGAGAACTAAAAAATGTTCGAATTTTTTAGAATACTTGTAACAGGACACTGAGAGTCAACTGAATTACGGAGCACAGGCAAACACACCTGTAAGAACATCTACCCAGTTCATCTGTTGCTGCATAGAACCTGGGAAGCTGTTAGAATTCCGTGTGAGGGGCGCCTGGGTGGTGCAGTCGTTAAGCGTCTGCCTTCGGCTCAGGGCGTGATCCCGGCGTTCCGGGATCGAGCCCCACACGGGCTCCTCCGCTGGGAGCCTGCTTCTTCCTCTCCCACTCCCCCTGCTTGTGTTCCCTCTCTCACTGGCTGTCTCTCTCTCTCTCTGTCAAATAAATAAATAAATAAATAAATAAATAAATAAATAAATCTTTAAAAAAAAAAAAAAAGAATTCCGTGTGGGCACACACATATGAGTGTGTGTGTGTGTGTGTGTGTGTGCACACAGGCTCATGTGCTCTCCTTCAGCTGAGTTGCTCCCAGGATTAGCTCATCAAGAAGAAACATTGAAACCAAAACAAAAACATACTTTTGTAGCCATGTCAGGAATTTAAATAAAATGTGTTCCATGTTCAGTGCAGACTTTAAAATGCCTGTCGACATGGAAGACCGAAGAGGCATTTTCTGAATCCATATCCAACTGTTGCTTGGTCAGACTCCTCCAACTAGTTTTGGGTGATTTTACTGGGGATGAAAGAGTCACAAATGAGCTAAACTATGTTTTCTCCCCCATCTTCTCAGAGAATAGGATGGTTCGCCCACCGAGGCTGCATAACTGATGTTCTGCCCTGGCCCACCAGCAAGCCCAGATAACTCACAATTCAGGCCACATGGATGACAAGAAAACTTTGTCCGGATGGTGGAGTGAAGATGGGCAAGTCAGCTGCGATCCAGCCTTGCAAACCGCGTTCACTTACATGTTGGTTTCCTATTGTTGCTTAATAAGTCACACAAACTTAGTGGGCTAAAATAACGCAAATGTAGTATTTTATAGTCCTACAGGTCAGAATTCTGATACGGATTTCACTGGGTGACAATCAAGGTATCAGCAGCTGCCTTCCTTCTGGAAGCTCGAGGGGAGAACACACTTCCCTGCTTCTCCGAGCTCCTGGAGGTGCCTGCATTCCTTGGCTCCTGGGCCCTTCCTCTATCCTCCAGGCCAACAACAGTGAGCTGAGGCCTTCTCACACCGCATCATTCGGACTGAACTTCCTGCTTCCTTTTCCACATTTAAGGACTCATGTGATGTCATTGGGCCTGCCTGGTTAGTCTCAGATAATCCCCCTGTTATGGTCAGCTGAAGAGCAACCTTCGTTCCATCTGCAACCCTATTTCGCCTTCATCACGTAACATAACAGTCACAAGTTCCAGGGATTAGAATGAGAATATCTTTGGAGGCCATTCCATTGCTTAATAGAATGTACCACCTCCTCAATTCTTACACCTCCTGAAACTCTTCCTCAAGTAAAATCAATTCTCAAGAGGGAAATCTGACATAAAAGAAACAAATAACAAAGCAGATTTTAGCCATTAGCTCTTCACAGAGTATCTGTTCTTCACAGACAGACATAACATCATGTCTATCATGGATACTTGGAACCATTCTTAGCCAAAGGAATGAATCTCTAACTGTAGAATTAAGTGTGATAGAGTTATAAAAGAGTATAACTGGTTCTTCAAGGGTATGTGTTGTGAATTAAGAGCTTCTACCTATAACTCATTCATTCATTCATTCAAACAACATTTACCAAACACTCATGACCTCTAGCATATGTCCAAATGATGTGGAGATGAGTCAATTAAGATGATCGTTGTTTAAGGCCCCAAAGAATTCAGGATTCACCCTATGGGGAGGCATGAAAGTGGAAGAGGGGCTCTAAAAGGCATGAGGCGCCTGTATGCCTCCAGTGGCCTCTGTAGCTCAAAGCTTTAACCACGACGCAGCAGGCAAGTGAGGCGACACCACCTGTTTTAACTGCTGTCCTAACCCTTTCCATCCCACCCTCTTAACCCATCGGTATGCTACACGGTAACCTCTGTATTAACACACTCATAAAGATGAACAGAATGGCAAATCCCTTATTCACTTAGGCCCCAGTAAGGCCAAATGTTGCCAAGAAGAGCCAGAAGCGGCCATGGAGCCATCTCAGACCTCGGGGTGCGGTGGGTCTAGCACTTGCTTCAGACTGGATCCCAGTAAGAGTGCGCCCTTCAGCATGGCTCCTGGTGCACAAAATGGAGATAATCGTACCCGGCTAGTAGGGATGTGGTGAAGATTAAGTTGAATGATAACAGATGTAAAGCAATCATCACCTAGTAGGTATCTACTCAATGTTGGTTTTCTCTGCCTCCAGCAGTTACTCACAAATTATCAGCATTTGCTGAATCCTGAAACACCAGCAAGTTACTCAAAACAAATCATTATCAACCCTATGCTTGTGCTGGCTGTCACTTCTTTCCACTTTTGGCAAAATCAGACAAGAACCACTCTGGGACATACGGATCTAACAAGAGATGCATTTCAGCCGGGCACAGTTCTATCACTCGTCCAACCCAACAGCCAACTGGACTTCACTTTTTCAAAGTTGCTTTGGTAAAAAAGGGTGAGGTCAGGTTCTTTTTCTAAAACCTGCCAAAAGAGCAAAACCGGTAGAAAATAAACTCCAGTTTTGCTGAAAGTAGGACATGAGGGCAGCATCAATGAACTGGTTATGGGTAAGAGAGACCCACGCCTGCGTCTGCGATGAGCACTTGGAGTCACCACATCTCTGTGCAGAGCTGGAACAGCCGTCAGGTGTCACAAGAAGTGAGAGACTCTTGAAAACTCTGGGAAGACACAGGATGGAAAGAAGGCAGATATGAGGGTGGGCGCTCTGGGAAACACTGTGAGCCCTTGAGTGCTGACCTGAGAAGGCGCGTGGGGCTGGGGTAGGATGTCGGAGCGAGGGGACAGTGACAGTCAGCGTTGCAACTACTTACCAGAGACAAGTCCACATGAATTAACCTACAAAAAACAGCAAGAAAAAAATACACGTGAGCTGACTGTGAGCATTCCAGAGCCTGCCAAAGCGAGGAGCAAAGCCAGTAAAGCAACGCCTGCTCCCGGGCGAGGTGGGTGCAGAATGGTGGCCGGCTCACTAGCTCGCTCTCCGGGCTGTGCCCCATCCTATCCTTGAGTAAATAGCAGAGCCCAATAAAATCGTCCCCACTCGAAGAGGTGCAGCGCTCTTCAGTAAAGGTCTAAAGAAGATGTGACCCATGTGAAAAATGGAACATATCTAGAAAAAAGGCTGATGGAGGACATGCTTTCAAAGAATTGCTCCAAAACCGGGAGCGGGGGGAGGGAAGATCTTTCAGGCACAGGCTTCTTTTTATTCTTGGGTAAATGTAATTGAAAATGGAACATGGAAGAGAAGAACTAAATGAGATAAGAGAGAGAACATCAAAAATAGAAAAAGAATAACAGAAGCGGAGAAATTTTTAGATAACAAAACTCTTATCAAAAAAATGAGCTCTTACAGAAGTGAGAACCTCAGTTAAAACAGAACAGCAGGGATTTGAAGAGACAACACTGAGAACAAGCCGGTGGAAAATGCCAAAACGTGAAGTGGGAAAATGAAGTGTTCTCGGGGAAGGGTGAGGGACGAGGCAGGAAGACGCAGGGGTCCCAATGTAGACTCAGTTGTTTCCAATGTAGGTATGGTTGTTTCATTCATTCACTCACTCATTCATTCACTTCATTGTTCATCTCTTCATCCTAAAATTCTCTGAGTAAGTGAGTCCCGACTACGTGCAAAGGCTAGACATTAGCAGTGGGGAGTCCCCTGCTCACTACAGTTTGTACTGCTGGGGGATGAGACAGGGAGCTCAGATGCTGTTACTGCTTTGATGACAGCATACACACAGAAACAGCTAGATGCAATCTAGGGAAACAAACAAGGAAATTAGGAATGAAGGTGAAGGAAAAGGTAGTGGACAGTGAAGGTATTTAACTACAAAACAAGACAAAGCAATTGCAAGAATTATGGGGATAAAGCAGGAAGTAAATATTTTCTAAAAACTTGACAATATTAAAATTAAAACATTACTAACCAAAAATCAGAGATGGGGAAGGAAAAAAAATTTGAGGTCACATACTTCCCCATCTTGCAGAGCCTGGAGCAAATCAGTACTGTCTGAAGTTGATCACTTAAGAAATAGAAATGCAAGAATTTTTTTTTAAAGTCAGAACTGACCACTAGAAGAACCAAAATGAAGTTGAATCTTTGCAAGTACTAGATGCCTCTGTCTCCTCCTCTCAGGTAGTTCTCTCTCTCTTTTTCTCTCTCTCCTACACACACACACACACACACACACACACACACACACACACACACCAAGGAGTGCTTATTCCAGATAAAATACAGAGGAAGCTTTCTATATGCAAAGCCTTGGTCTTTGCTCTATCTGTGTATTATTTTAATTCTCTCAACAAATACATGATGTAAATTTCTTTGATTCTAATTTTACAGGTGAGGAAACCGTTTCAGAGAGGGTAAGCAGTGTAGCAGGTGAATGGTAAAGCCAGGATCAGAACTGAGTCTCTTCTACGAGAGCGCGTGCTGTAAATCAGCATCCTGGTTCTTGCCTTCCTTTGTTTCTAATAATAGAAAACCGGAAACAACATCAACATCTATTAGTGCGGGACAAGTTAAATGAATTAGTTTCTGGAATACTAAGCAGAAGTAAGTTTCATCAGCTTCAACTTATGTATAGCAATGAAAAGCATGCCTGAGATACGTTCGGTGAAGGGAAGGGAGCCCATGGTATGTATATAAAAGGCGACTCCTCTTGCGTACGTGCCCAGCCGCTGCCTGGGAGGGGACAGAAGAAAGTCAGATCTGGTCAGCCCCTGGGGAGAGTCCAGGACAAGGGGAAATGGGCCGGTGGCAGGGGCGGGGCTGGTTAATTTTAATTTAACATATTTTGTATTCTTTGCTTCCTTTAATAATGAGCGTGTCTTTTATACTTTAAAAAAAAAAAAACTAATTTTGAAATAAAGAATAAACATTTCCTGGATACTTCCCCAGGATATGATCTGTTCCAAGAGGTACACACCCAAATCAGGAGGGCTGGCAACATTCTGACAATAGGATTTCTAGAAAGAGAGGAAAAAATGACTTCAAGATGTGATATTTCCTTATAAACAAGAGGCAGTCACAGCTGAAGTCCTGGTTTGATATTTGAAGGTCCCCATGGCATTTTTTCCTGACTATTGTAAAGAGAGAGATGATGAAATCCTGCTCGTGGAGGGCTTCAGCCCTGAGCTCGGGCTCCTGTTTTCTTGGGGTATCATGCCTGACTTCTCCTCCATCGCTCATTTCCACGGAAACGAACCCCCCAGCTCATGGAACAAGAGACAGGCACTTTTCTGTACAGGGCACAAGCATCTCATATTTTCCCGCTTGGCACACTCCCCACTCCCTGGGAGAAATTCTACAGCTAAAGGCAGATCTGCTTATCCCCCTTTCAGTGAGGAAAGCTTCTTAAAGGAGAAGGTGCAAAATTACAAGGGACGGTTCTATGTACGAGGTCACCCCTTCCTCTGCAGGAGATTTGGAAAAGATTTAACTCGAAACTTCTTGTAGGAGAAAGGGTACATTGGGTAAAGCACCCAACCCAATCTATGGCGACACTTTTACAAAAGAAATTAGAATTTCATCACATGGGGCTTGTGAGATGGTAGGCTCTGTTTCAACACCGTGTCCCAACTATAAACATCGGCGATATGGGCATTCGCCTGTTTGTGAATTTCCATTACGGATAATTAAAGAACAAACCCCACTTCAGTTAAGGAAGATATACAACTTCTTATCGGAGGACTGTAGATGTTCTTCTTAACAGTGTACAGACACGGAGATTAAATTTCAGAGAGAGATTTATTTTGTGCTATTGTCCTGTTATTCACCAGAGAATTGTGCGATGCAAGTAATCTGATCAGAATAATGCATAGGGACATATTTCAGAAAACCAATAATTGTGGTAACATTGAGCCCTGCAAAGTGCCAAAATAAAGTCCGGAATCACTCTAACCTTCTCCCCCAATTCCTTAATCAAAGCTTCAAAAGATGGTGCCGTGTCGTCCATTACACGCACAAGCTGGCAGAATTCACTATCGGACTTTCAGAGATTTATTGTAATTTGAGATCTATAACACTTCTCTAGACCTAAAATCAAAATGACATTTTATAGACGAGCCCCAGCAAGATTTTACAGCTTTCGTATCTTAAGAATTCTTTGTCCTTGGTCAGGTACTGAGGTTGGTTTTTTTATTATGTTATGAAGCAGTTAAGTCAAACAATAGAAAAATTACTAAAACTGGCTGTATTTAAATCCTGTTTACTCCTTTAACCTTTTGACTTACCTACATAAAAGGTAATCTTTCAAGAACAAGTCCCAAACAGAATCATTGCCTCTTTGCTTTCCTCAAGTCCTTATGGAATAAACAGAATCTGTAACAAGATCCCTTTAACCATTTTTTATTCTGCTCATATTTGCAATGATTTTATAACAGACGGCCGGGTTTGCCTCTCTCACATTACCACAATCAGGGCATCCTGGGATTAAAAACCATTTAGAGCCCAAGTCTTAAACATACTCCCCACGCAGCAGTATAATGAACATTATGCATTGTTTCTTTTTATTGTTGCTAGCTCTACTGGTTCAACCAAGAAGCTGGGGCGTTTGGTCCTCATTTTTAAGCAGGGGAGCAATCCGCTTACCAACATGGAAAGTGGCGTCAAATGAGATTGCTATGGTGGCAGGGAGGTAAATGCATGAGCCCTTGATGGCCACCAGCCCCATTTTATCATGAAATGGTCACGCACTAGATACCTCTCCAGAGACTGTTCCTGGGAATATTTTCTTTACAAACATGGACTGGTGTCCAAATTGCTCAAGAACAAATACACTGAGTTGCTGAAAAATTGCATTAAGAAGAGCAAGGCAATCTAACAAGTGGCTCAGATGCCTAATCACTGGGGAAGTTGCAGGCAATTCTGCGGAAGTCCATTCAGCTGCCTGTGGATGGATTCCTGGTGTGAGTGGTTCCCGGGAGGACGTGCTATCCCACCCACCTCCTGTGTGCTGGTCTGCCCCGGAGGGCAGGACACCCTCTCCCTGGGCATGGTGCCTCCAGTAATGAAATTAAACAGGAGAGGTCAGCTACATCCACAAAGGATCGCCTTCCAGGTTCCCCCAGCATGAAACAGGGTGGGAGAGGGGACCCAGGTCCTGCTCAGCCACAATTTCCCAGCCTCAGGTCCAAGGCAAAAATGGCTCTACAGAAACTGAACACTGCATAAGGTCCTAAGTAGCTCCTTTCATTGCTACGCACCTGAATATGCCTGCTAAAGATGGTTGGGCTTGGAATACAAGGTGAACTCGATTGCGGACGATAAGACCGGAGGATATTTTAATAAGCTCTTTATTTCCTGCACCAGTTTTCTCTGCCTACCCAAGAATGACTGCCCTTGCAAACAGTTAACAGAGGAGGAAAGAACTGCATCTCAAGAGTCAGTATTAATCTTTGGTTTATCCATGAAAACGAGAAGTGAGTGGTTTTTAGGGAAATGAATGCCTTCTGATTCTCACATTAAGAATATTAATTTAGTCTATCTTAGTAATAAATAACATTACCACCTAATTTCTATATGGTGTTTTACAGTCACTGCATTATTTCTGCTTCTTAACTATGGGAACAGGTAGATATTATAATCAGCATTTTAGATGATAAAAGTGAAGTTATGCAAAAATATGCTCTTTATTCTGGTTAAAATTAGAAATAATGCAAAGATGTCTATTATGACTATAACTGTTTAACTTTGTTCTGGTAGATTTTCCCAATGCAATGACAAGTGAAATACAAATATAGATATAAAGAATTATTGTAAGTGACAAAATCTTTTTTTCAAGTAATGTAGATGATACATAGAAACTCTTATAATGAATTTGAGGACTAATTAAAGTAGCCAGAAACAAGTTAAATGTAGAAAAATTAATGTCTAATTTATTAGAAAACAGATTGGGAGTAAACTACTCCTGTAATAGCAAACGAGAACGCAAAATACAAAGATGAATCGTAACAAAAATTGTACAGAATTTGCAGCAGGAAAACCGCAAGTATTTCCTGAGAGACAGCAAAACATTTCATAGAAATACATCATGGCCATTGATAGGAAGACCGAATATAGAAAAGAGAAATATTTTCCCAATTAACTTAAAAGAAAAATGCAAATGCAGTCATAATGTCCATGGGTATTGATTTGACCCCTCTCAGAATCATTCAAAAATTTGTATTAAAACTAAAGGAGAAGCGAGCTAAGATTGTGGAAGGGGAAGAGCAGCATGGGAAAGTCAAAAAGTCCCATCTAACGAATGACTCTTTCACTTCAACGGGAGAGTTACAATCCATGGGGCAGGGATGTGCATGCAAACAGACATATTTAATAGTTTGGGGGCAAATGTCCATGTGTTAAAAAAATGGACATACCTCACATGACATCACAAAATAAATTCCAGATGAATAAAAATAACCCAGGAAGTAAATAAAAAATAAATACGCAAAATTTTTAAAATAAGATTCTTTTTGTATTTTTAGGCTGTGCATTCCACAAGAAGAGAATCGTGTCTGCCTTTTTTGAATGAATAAATGAATGAATGAATAAGTGAATGAATGAATGGGAAAACACCAAAATAGTGGGGGTAAGATCACAAAGAATGTATGAATTGTTGTGATGATCTGAAATATTTTCTTTTAAATAAGAGGCAAAAAAACCTGGAAAAGGATTATAGCTAATATGATCATGGATTATACTTAGAGATTTTAATAGTCAATTAGAAAAGGACAATTTGAAAAAAGTGGAAAACGTTTCAAATTGTGGTTTGGGACAGCCAGGAGGGACATACGTCAGGATATCATGCAGTTCTGAGCCTGCCGTGGTCAGTGACATAAATTTATACTGGTCATCAACTGCAGGGTTCTGGGATTTTCTCCAGCAGCCTAGACACAGAAACATCGAGCCAAACACACTTTCAATTCTTTGACAGCATTATCTAGAGATGGTGTGGCCTTACCGAGATTCCTTGATAAAGATATACTTCCAGCCACTTTTGCTAACCTGAGATTTGGCAAAAATCATCTTTACCAAAACAAAACAAAACAAAACAAAACAAACAAACAAAAAAACAGAACAGTTTGGCTCTTCTGTAAAAATCAATCCATTTATCTTGTACATAAATTAAAAATTACCATGTAAGAATAGTACTGTTTTGTCAATTTTGCAGTGAGGGTTCCCAAAAAACTTCTCTATCTCAAAGACTTCCAAACACACATGCACACACTCACACACACACACATTGTGAAGGAGGCCAAACACCCAATGTAACTTTTGAAACCTTGATACTGAGCTCATGGGTGTTCATTACCTTTGTAATGAAGGATAAGAAAGGAAAATGAGGACGCACAAGAGTTAATGGAAAATTGCGAATAGAAGGGGACAGGAAACAATAAAAATAAATTGTCCAATTTATAGACATTATTTAGGAAAAAGAGATAAGTACGCAAAAACTCAATTGTTTTTCTCTAAAAAGATAAAATAATATATGACACAAAGTATAAGGGCAAATCTGTCTTATAATCTTGTATTTCTGATTTATTAACAGAGTAGATGTTCTTTATTTAAAAATTAGAAAACAGGCCTCTGATTACTAGGATTGGCTGAAGACAATTATTCTCTCAGGGGTCTCCAAACCCTATTCAAGTCACTGACAGGATATTTTTTTAATCCATTATAGGACTGGAAGATAAGAACACTATCCATAGATAGAAACAGGAAGGAAATTCTGGAAAATTCAGGGCACATGGAAATTGATCAATGGCAAATGCCAATAAGTTAAAGTCGCAGCAGGGGCGCCTGGGTGGCGCAGTCATTAAGCGTCTGCCTTCGGCTCAGGGCGTGATCCCGGCCTTCTGGTATCGAGTCCCACATCAGGCTCCTCCGCTGGGAGCCTGCTTCTTCCTCTCCCACTCCCCCTGCTGTGTTCCCTCTCTCGCTGGTGCTCTCTCTCTCTGTCAAATAAATAAATAAAATCTGTAAAAAAAAAAAGTTCTTATTAAAAAAAAAAAGTTCAAGTACCGACAACTACAGACAAACAAACAAAAAGCTTTCCTGAGAAGTTTCCCAGGAGAACCCCATAGAACCCCAACATAGAAGAATAAGGTGGTCAGGCCATGAATGATTAGCCCAGAAATTATTTAAGCTACTCTCCCAAGTTCCCCAATGAGCAGCCCGTCCTGGTGTCCACTTCCTCACATAGATGGCCCTTCCAGAGCCAGGGTTTCCAAGACCAGAAGTGACATTTGCTGCCAAGATAACCTCGGTAACACAGCACGGTGCTCAATACCATCCACGTACAGGCTCATCTACGAAATGAATAGTGAAGACTCATCATCCATTGAAGGGAAGCAGCCTGAAAGAGCCGGGCAGAGGGTGAGGGAAGAGTAAGAAGGAAAACCTAAGAAAGTCCTAAAATACATCAAATTAATGAGTTCAGAAACACGAAAGGATACCTATTGATTAATTTAAAATAGAATCTAGGGGCGCCTGGGTGGCACAGTGGTTAAGCGTCTGCCTTTGGCTCAGGGCGTGATCCCGGCGTTCTGGGATCGAGCCCCACATCAGGCTCCTCCGCTATGAGCCTGCTTCTTCCTCTCCCACTCCCCCTGCTTGTGTTCCCTCTCTCGCTGGCTGTCTCTATCTCTGTTGAATAAATAAATAAAATCTTTAAAAAATAAAAAATTAAAAAAAATAAAATAGAATCTAATACAATTTATGAAAATTGAAAATATTATTCCCAGGATGAAAACCTGAACAAAAAAGAGTAAATAAACAAAGCTGAATATCAAATGAGGAAGGGGAAAGACTGAGTCTCCCAAAACTCCATCCAGAAAAACAGAGGCGAAAAGTTTGAAAAACAAATTAGAAAGACAACAGGGACAGACTCATAAGCTTCAATATCCATCTAACCAAGTTTTCCAGACAAAACAAAGATACTGGTGGGGAGAAGGTATAAGTGAAGCATTAATGAAGAAACGCGCCCTATGCGGAGAGCGTCTTGAAGGTTTTTTTGTTTGTTGTTTTCTTTCGTTTTGTCATATTCAACGGGTTTACCAAGTGCTACGCAAAAAGAATGAAAAATGACCCATTCCTAGATCTACCTTCAAAGTGTCCGGAGAGGAAAAGGCAGATTATCTGCAGGAAACAAAACGTTGGCTTGGCATCAGCTCTCTGATCTGCAAAAATAGGTCCTAGAAGATAATAGAGTAGTGTTTCCAGGATGAGGAAAAGGAATTCTGCACCTAGAGTTTCATACCTAGCCTAAATATCAGTCACCTGTATGGCAAAATAAGCATATTACAGACGTTTGGTGACTCAGGAAGTTTGCTAACCCTTTTAGAAGAGTTACTCGGACATTTACGCAGGCAAATTTGGAAAATAAACTAATAAAGAAGTTAGTAGATGTAAGAAATAATGGTGAGAAAAAATAACCAGAAAGAAATAATTCTTTGTCTTTTTAAATAAGAAATATTTTCATAATATAGCCATGGATGCCATGATTTTTTAAAAGGTAAAAGCATAATGCAAACAATATAATATGGTACTAAAACTCTAACTTACTCAAGAAAGCATAGAAGATGGAGAAATAGAAATGATGAGAGAAAGTCTTGTCATATTTGGGGAAGCTGAAACTTAACATTAGAGCAAAAAAAAATAAAATCAGGACAGAGAGCACAATTAAGACAAGGAATCATATTTTATGTAAATGTATGGTCCTTTCAGTTAATAACATAAGTTCCCATACACTGAACAGCAAAACACCAGAATATATAGAGCAATGTATATAATAAATAAATTACATAGAGCAGAATACATGAAATAAATAAATCAAAAACAGGAAAAACAAAAGAAACTAGCTTGTTCACAGACATAGTGAGATTTTAAGTGACCTCTTTAAAAATTACAAAGTGAAACATGAATAAGGAGACAGAAGATCAAAATATCAACTTAAAATTTTGATTAAAAAGGTAGAAAGAGGGGCTTCTGGGTGGTACAGTCATTAAGCGTCTGCCTTCGGCTCAAGGCGTGATCCCAGCGTTCTGGGATCGAGCCCCACATCAGGCTCCTCCGCTGGGAGCCTGCTTCTTCCTCTCCCACTCCCCCTGCTTGTGTTCTCTCTCTCTCGCTGGCTGTCTCTCTCTGTCAAATAAATAAATAAAATCTTAAAAAAAAAAAAAGGTAGAAAGAGAGCTTTGCCCACAAGAAATGGAGAATCCATGTGGCTTTCAAACACTCGTGGAACATTTATCTTAAAAATATGCCCAAGCTGTAGTGCATAAAGAAAATTCAGCAGATTCCACAAAATTATATAGCAATCAGAGAACAAAGCAATGAGACTGAGAACTAACGACCAAAAGATGGTCCCAAAATGTCAATCGACTCAAGAACATGGACCAGAACCTCTGGGTAACTTATGAGTGTAAGAGAAAATAAAAACTGAAATTAAAAATGCTTAAAAATGAGAGTATTCCATATTAAAAACCATTGGACACAGGCAAAGCAGTCCTCAGAGGAAAATTCAGAGCTTTAATGGACTTTCAGAAAACAAGAAAATCTAAAAATAAATTAACTAAGCATTCCATTCAAGAAGTTAGAAAAACGACTCAAAAAAATCTCAAGTAAATAGGAGGAAATGGCAAAAATCAGAGGCTCCATAACTAATATCACATACTAAATTATTTGGAACAACCCTTCACCGACTGAAAGTAATGGATAATCTGAACACTCCATAAATGTAGGAAAGACTTATCAATATCGTACAGAAATGCTCCCCAAAATCTAAGGAGGGAGCGATCTGAATGAGGCAAACCAAGCCCGAAGAGCAAAGTTTACTTTTCCTCTCAGAGATCTGACAGTGTGGGTGACCCTACAGGTCAAGGGAGACAGAAATGAAGGGCCAGGGCCCACCCATGTTGGGGTATACTTGGAATTCAGTTGGGTGTTATTGGGTAAATTCAAATTTAAGCAATGCTGTATGACCCAGCAATTCTCGTCCTAGGTGCCCCCTAGAGAAACGTGCGCACCGGGGTGCGAGCAAGAATATGCATCATCAGTGTTACTTCAGTAGCTGAAAGCAGAAACAGCCAAAATTCATCCCCAGGAAAAGAGACAAATAGCACGTATTACAGTGGCGGACTACACGGTGTCAGAGCAAAGCAAGAGCTGCTCCACACCCCGACACGGACAGACTTCACGGGCAGTGTCGAGTGGAAGAGGTCAGGGAGGGAAGAAAGAATATATCCAGTATGATTCCAATCCGACATTTCAAATATCAAATATCAAAACTGCAGAAAACTCCATGATCTTGTCTAGGGACAAAGGCACAGGCAAGGACGTTATTCTCACAAAGTCAGGGCAGGGATGAGCTCTGGAGGGAGGAAGGAGCGCAGGCAGAGAACTCTGGCTGCCGGGCTGTTGCGGTGACGGGCATGCTGTCGTCTAAGTCCATTTATGTGGGTTCCTCGCTCCCTTTCCTGCTACAAGAAGAAGGAAAAGCTAAGCCGTAATTAAGAAAGCATAAAGCACGTTAACACAAAGAGTAGCTTTGACACAGAAACAAGTGTTCTCAGAAAAGACCATCAAAATAGCCAGGACTTTGTAGGTCTAGTCGGGTGAAAGGAGAGGAGACAGAGAACGTCAGCATAGCAAAAGGACACACGCGCATTCGCGGTGCCATCTCTCAAAATACCGAAGTAAATGTAACAATGGAGCAACGAACTTGAAAAGCTAACAAAACGGATGGTTTGGGTTTTTGTTTTAGTGGGGGGGGGGGGGAGTTCTTTTTTAATACAGAATGTTCAACAATTGACTAAAGAAATGGAGAAAACCAGAACCCATCACCGTCTACCAAAGAGACGGAGAAGTAACCAAACGTGCATAACCCCCCTCAACCAGTCCGACCAGTGCCCCGGTTAAATCGTCGTCCAGTGCAGGAGCTGCAAGTCTTCTCAGCTGCCCCAGGCACAGCCCGTGTCTTCGCTCAGCCCCCGCAGGGTCATCCGTGCTGTGCCAGCTGTTTGCGTGTAGACGTTCATCACCGTATGGTGTCCTCCAAACTTCAGTTTGGCCGTGTCCCATGCATTCTGGGTACTGTTTTCCTTAGAATAGTTTGAGAAATTCTGCAATTGTGTTTCTTTCCCCTTTGACCCCAGAGTTGTTAAGCAGACAGTTTTGTTTTTCCAGGTGGAAATGCCTTTTCGTGTTGTTTTTTTTTCTTATTAATTCCTAGTTTTATTGCATGGAGTCAGTGATGGTGGTTTGTATTGCTTATATTTTTTTGGAATTTATTGAGGTTTGCTTTACAGCCTAGCATATGGCCTTTTCTGTGTGTGAATTTGTGCTTGGGAAGGAGGCATGCTCTCTATTACAGGGGTACAAAATTTGGAATGTGTCTACAAAGCCTCCCCGATCCACTCTCTTGTTTAGGCTTTCTGCTTCATCAACAGGGCGCACGAGAATTATCCGTACTGTTGGTCGTCTCGGTCTGCCCGGGGATGAAAGGGTGAACCGTCCGACTGTCTGCACCCGTTTCTCCTGTTCTAGCGCACCTGTTTATCTCTTCCTTTCTCTCCCATTTTTTCTGTGACATAAGGATTGCTTCTGTGTAATCAAATGCATCAATACTAATAATTTTTATGTCTTCGTTGTGAATTGTGGCCTTCCGCAGTATGAAATAGCCTTTCTTTTCCATTTATGCTTTATCGGTCCGAATTCCACCTTGCCCACCCTCAAACTATAACACCTGCTTTCTTGGGGTTGGTACGCGCGTCCGTCCCTGCGTTGGTACGCTCGCTCTTTCTCAAGGACTTTGTTCTCGGTGTCTCTCCTGGATGCAGCTGAGTTGTACTTTGTCAGCCGATCAGGTATCTTTTCCTTTTAACGAGTGAGTTAAAAGCACCTCCATGTTCTGAGGGACAACCTGCTGAGCTCGGCCCTTTCATACTGCTTCATGCCACGCTACATACACGTATGTTGGTGCGCACACAGGCACACGTGTGTTACATGCACTATGACACAGACGCACATGTATGCAAAGTCTTTCACTACGGAATCTTCTGCGCTATTCTGGCATCATGTACCAGAATTTTGGTAAATTTATTTTGGCATGACGAAGGCTCAGTTTTCTTCCAGCGTTTTGCTTGTTGCTGGTACCTGCCGATCACGGCACAGCACGCAGAAACAGACAACGCTGAATATCAGATTTTGCAAGAGGATTAGGCCCTAAGGCGTCTGATTTAGATTTCAGAAAATGACATCTCTTAAACATCTAAAATGATGCGTGGCCAGTACCGTCCAAGGGAGAAGGGAGAAAATCAAATAATTTTCAGCGTAGCTCCATTTCCCGCAGAATCCTGATTTAAGAACGGTTCTCAATTAAGAAAACAGACACTAACTAGTGACTTGTAATTCTATCCCTTTCCTGCACCTCTTCCCTCTCTGGGGAATTAGTCACCCCTGTTACCCTGTTCACCTTTACTCCTCACATGCGTACGATGGCACCTGCCAGAGGCCGGTGATGCAGCTCTCCTCGATAACTGCTGCGGCCTCATCAGTGAGGCTTTCCGTGTCCCTCTGCCTGGCGATTTCCCCATCACCGCCTCCCTGTCAGAGCGGGCAGCCCATAACCATCCTGCTGCCCTCAGCCCTTGGCCCCTCAGTTCAATGTCTTCAATGTCGTCCCCCATGCTTTATGCCGCGGCTTTCTAATGCTCGTAGGGCTGCTTGAGGCTCGCTCTCCGCTGGGATCCCGGCGAGGGCCCAGAGGAGCCCCCGGCCCGGAGGACTTCAGTGTCAGCACGTTTGTCGGCAGCTGTGGTCTCTGAAGGAGAGCTGGGCTGAATATGAAACTCGCGATCACATTTTCCGTTCTTGGCAGCCTTCATCATGCTGCTTTCTTGCAGGAAACATTGCTGCTGAGAAGATTGAGGCCCGTGTCATTGTCTTTCTTCTGTAGCTATGTCGACATTTGCCCACACTCCCCATGGCTGTCTTCGTCTTGGAGGACACATCTAGGGCTCTTCCAGGCTGGGTCCCTTGGCTCAGGTGTCCGTGCCCTCTTGACATGTGAACTAAAGTGTCCCTTTATCTCAGGAAACTGAAGGGCTGTACCTGGCGTGGGTGTCTACACTACTCATCTCCAGGTTGAGTCTGGTGTAGACGTGGTTTTACTCTGGTTCTAGGTTTCCTGTGGCACTACAGGCCTTCCTCTCAGGACGTTTCTCACCCGCAGACGTTGGGTTTGGTTGTTAGACCCTTCGCTGGGGGAGGCTCCCCTGGGCTTGCCCTCCATGCTGTCAGAGCCTTCTCTCTCCCACCCCCGCTGAGTCACCCTGCTCAACGTGCTCCTGACTCCGGTACCCGCCCCCCTGAGCGAGGCTCGTCCCTCTGCGCACATCGGCCACCCGCTCTGACGTGCCCGAGGGCCAGCCTTCTGATGCAGTGGTGCCCCGGCGATCATCTCCGCCATTGCCGGCAGCGCAAGGTCGAGGAGTCATCTGGTCATCATGGCTGCAGCTGCACGTTCAGCGTGAGTTGCTTGGTTTGGGGGAAAGTTTTCGTTTCCACGAGTCCCAGAGGCATGACCTCAGCCCCCTCCATTCTCTGCACCATTGATCTCCCACAACCTTGGCTGAGGGTGGTCCGGCCACACCCGTCTGTATGCTGGGCTTGCCTAGCAGGGTCCTTGTCACCTCGATGTTGTCATCTGTAGGCTTGCATCCTTCACTACTCTATCTAGTTGGCTGGGTTCCAGAAAGCACCTTGGAGAAGAGTCAAAACCACACTGGGCCATGTCTCCAGCGCCAGTCCGATGGACTTTAAATGTTGATGGAAGGAACTATGCTCTGAAGAGTTTAAAGGGGTGCCTGGTGGCACACTTGGTTGAGTAACTGATACTTGGTTTCAGCTCAGGTCTGATCTCAGGGTCATGAGATCGAGCCCTGCATTGGGCTCTGTGCTCAGCATGGAGTCTGCTTGTGTCTCTCTCTCCCTCACCCTCTGCCCCTCTCCACTGCTTGCTCACTCTCGCTCTCAAATAAATAAAATAAATCTTCAAAAAATAAAAATAAAAAAGTTTTAATATTCTACAATTTACTTAAGAAAACACAGAAAACTTACATATAACAATCACCACATTGAGTCTTTCAATTCACAACATAGAATGTCTCTTTATTTGTTCAAGCCTTATTTTTATCTTTCTCAGCAATATTTCATGGTTTTCTTCTTTTGGGTCTATATTATTCTTCCTAATAATTTTTCTTAGGTATTGTATATTCTAGGTTGCTTTTGTGAATAGGAACTTTTTACTAATTGTGCTCATCATAGCTAATATGCAAGATTACTATTGATTTTTACATATTTATTTAGGATCAACACAGTTTTACATTTCTTTGGCTGGATAAGATAAAAGGTAAAATAGATTTTTAGCACAAAGATAAAGATCAAATATGTTTATTCATTGAAATGCAATATCAATGGGGAATTTAGAGAATATGATTTTAATGACCAGTTTTCAAATCAAAAGATCTTTTTTATTTTATGGTTTATGTTCATAATCTTCATAAAAATCACAACTGATTTAATCAGCAGAATTTAATCAGGAGAAATATGTAAGGATTTGATCCACTGGTCTGAAATATCTTTGAAAATGACATAATTCTTTGTAATAACACATTGCTTTTTGAGCAAGATCTTGTAAATGGCCCCTTTGGAGATGTTCTGAGAAATTGTATCTGTTTATAATCTGGTATTGGAATATGAACAGAAGTTTGCATATTAGAAAAAAGAAATTATTTGGAAAACTCACCCTGCATAGTTTTGATTATAAAAGTTGTGTGAATCAAATAATGAAAACACACTTTGGACCATCTAAGCAGCCACCAGCTGCTTAAGTAAAAAAGACCCAAAGAAGATGTATGTGCCTCTTTTGTCTCTGACCTAAACAGCTGTCCGCCCCGAGAACACTCCAGGGGGCATGGAAGGTGCCTGCCCTGTAGGCTTGTCATCAAGCACATACAGGTGGCCTGAGAGGGTCTGTTCCCAGGCAAATGGGGAGCTAATTCTGAGTGGAAGGGAGAAACACAATGAATGTACTTCCAAGAATAAAGAGCAGAGGACAAAAGAGACAACACAGGGCAACGATGGACACCAATGTGGTGTGTAGAGTCAGCGGCAGGTGCAAGTAGGACAGGAATACCGCTCGTCAGCCAAGCCCCGCTCTGTCTCCGTGGGGAGGAGACCCCATGATGAACCGAGCCAGACGGACAGCACCTAAAATAACAGCTGTCAGTAAATCACCTCTCAGGGTTTGCCTTTAAGGGTTTATCTTGACTCCTCAACTCCAAACATCTTTGCTGGAACCCATGTCTCCTCTTGGGTTAGAACCATGGCCACCTAACCTTGAATCCCCGACCTTCGTAACCCTCACTGACCAGGTGTGGACCGCTGGTCAGGTTCCTCGGCTATAAAACGACAAGTTGAGAATAGATGAGCTTCCATGGCTCATCTCAGCTCCGACGTCCCAGAAGGCACTAGAATCCATATGGGAGTGAATGGGTTCACATTCACTCGGTGGACAGTTACTAACTAAGTGCAAGCAAACACCAAGGCGGGATGCAAGCCAGTAGGTAGAGTAAACAGAAATGGGGTGGGGGTGACTGCAAGTGGGCCCAAGATTTTCTTTCTGGGGAGTTGGAAATGTTCTAAACTCAGGTCATGGGGGTGGTCCCACAGCTCTTTGAATATACTAACCTATAACTGGATCCTTAGAATGAGTAAATTTTATGGGATATAAATTGTGCCTCAAAACAGCCATTACAAAGAAAAAGGAAAAGAAACAAAAGAGAGGCTAAGCCTCGTTCTACAACACCTGCAGAAGCAAACAGGAAAGGCAGTGTGGGGGGTCAGTGTCGCAGCAGAGGACCCGACCGGCCTGAGGAACACGGCAGCCCCCCAGCTAGCGGCAACTTTGGTGTTTCTCAAACATTTCTTCATCTGAGGCCAACTCTGTGCCGGAGTGTCAAGGCCTGCGTGGACACCGGCTGGTAGAATAAAAGTTGACTTCTGTCTCTGGGGCTGGCAGCCGTCCGACAAATTGTCCACGTTGAGAAGCAATTCGTCTCCTCTGCTTCCTTCTCGCGTCCCCTAGGAGAACGAATCCAGGAAGGTAAGCCTCCGAGGGCAAGCGTACATAGGAATTCTAAAATGGCTACTCATTACAATGTTTGCAATTATTTCAAATTTGGATTTTCATAATAACTCTTCATGGTTGTGTTGACCAGAGGGAAGTTTTATTCCCAAATGTGTCCGTGTCAAATTTGCCATTATCTTCCAGGGGGAAAAAAAAAAATCAAATGAAAAGGCTTTTAAAAAGAGATAAAGTTTACTCATTGGAAATTAGAAATGAATATTTATTGTCAGATCTCTGTCTAGATTAAAACCTTTTATTTAACACCAGTTGAAAGTGTAAATTATTCACATGTTTATATTTCAATGACTTCTGTTCTCTAATGATTCCATTTCCTGGAGTGTATTACTGGTAAGATAATGAAACGCCTCACCAGCCTGGAGTATTAAGCAAACAACTAACCACAACTTTTTCAACACCAAATAAAAAGTAGAGTGGTCCCCAACATTTAGTTTGTCTGGTTAATGCAATATACAGCGAACTTCCCAAAACACAGCAATAAACAGAGGGCTGCCAACAGCCATGGAAACGCAC